>NC_090372.1:15611013-15703124 GCF_036365525.1 Heterodontus francisci | reverse complement strand
TCTGCACATACAATAAAATGGTCCACAAAGGATGGCATTATTGTTTACACTACAAAAGGCAATGTCACTTTAAGCTGTGTCATTTATCATCTTGTAATCAGTTCACATGAAGTCTCTGTCCATGACAATATTGAAATTCAAATATGCCACAAATGGCAAGTGGAATTTTAATCAGACAGAAAGTGGCCGTTCACCCCACCATGTCAATGCTGTCTCTTTGAAAGAGCAGTCCAATTAGTACCACTCCCCGGCACTTCCACATAGCCCTGCAAATCTTTCCTTCCAATTCCCTTTAGAAAGTTACTACTGAATCTGCTTCTACCACCCTTTCAGGCAGTGTATTCCAGATCATCATAACTCACTAAGTAAAAATATTCTCCTAGCTTCTCCTCTGGTTCTTTTGCCAATTATCTTAAATCGGTGTCCTCTGGTTACCAGCCCTCCTGCTAGTGCAAACAGTTTCTCCTTATTTACTCTTATCAAAACCCTTCATAATTTTGAGCATCTCCATTAAATCTCCCTTGAACTTTCTCTGTTTTAAGTACAATCCTAGATTGTCTAGTCTCTCCACTAGAAGAGACTAGGTAGGTTTGTTAAACTTTAAGTAAAGAAGTGTATCAATCTTTGGACCCGTTAGAAATTTGCAAAATATTATGGAGTGCAATAGATCATTTTTGGGGAAATTTAAGTGTTCCACATTTCCCGAAAGGTTTAATTTCACTTACTAGTCTCTCAAATGAAATATTATACATTTTAAACTTACAAAATCCATGCCAGTAAATGCCTCTTGTTAAATTACACTCTACTCCAGAGACTTAGAGAGCACTGATCGCAGCTCATCATCCCTACTCATTACTGAAGCAGATCTGCAGTTGCTTGCAGGCAAACACTACACAAAATGTGTCTCCAGGATGCTTCCAATCAGAATTTACAAAATTATTCAAGCGTCCAGACCTTAGGATCAATGAGGAGCGTGGTGAAGGTCAGGAGAGAGGGAGCAGGAAAAGAGCAAGGTGAGGGGGAGGAAGGAGAGCCGGCGAACCAGCCAATGGAATTGAAGGCATGGGTGCGCGTCAGATGCTTGAACTCACGACCACAGAAGCAAGTGCTATTACTGAACTAGGTAGGACACTAACTAGTGTTTTGAGAATCGACTACTGCAATTCTGGCAATTTCTTCCCCCAAGTATTTAATTGCATGTAGCGGTTGAATGAATAAATTGTTGTTAAAACACGTTAGAGCATCAGTGCAACATATCGGGCAAACAAAATATAGCAGCTTTTCTCGCTATAGTCTTTCTCCCAGACATTAGCAAATTGTTCAAGGACATTGAGCTAAACTTTACACTTCTCACAAAAATATTACTCAATAATTGAACTCTTCTTACCTCCTTCTGAGCAATGCCCATTCTGTCCCTCCAGTGCAACAAAAGCAAATCAACCTTTTCTTTGGCAAATTTTTCTACCTCTTTAGCAGCTCTTCCAGCCCGTCGTTGCCACTCTGGAACCTTACCAAATTTACCATACTGGTCCTGTTGAAATTTAAGTAAACTATTGAGAAATGCACAACAATGTACCTGCAGGAAATTGTAAGAAGTCTGCATTTTCCAAACTTACTTGAAAGCAGGCTTAGCTCAGCTAAGATACAATCAAAAAGGATAAAAGCCTTATATTGGGTTAAAAAACTAGCGTGCCTCAAGGAATAAGATTTTCAATGGTATAGAGAAGGGACGGTAGTAGGTTTATATCTTATTGGCTCCTGATCTGACTCTTATGGAATGAGCCAAGCTTGCAGAGGGAGGGAAAGAAATTGCAGATGGTTCCTAGTGGCCAGCTACAGGCACTCTGGGAACTAGTCACTTGCCTCCTTAGCTGTAGTGGTCAAGCCAAGCATGTAAAACTAAAAAATGATCACGTATTTGTTGCAAATTCCCCTCGTCATTTTTTTTTTTTTAAAACTCATTTGTGGGATGTTGGCCTCGTTGGGCAAGGCTGGGATTGATTGCTCATCCCTAGTTGCCCTGAGAAGATGGTGGTGGACCTTCTTGAACTGTTAGCAGTTTGATACAACTGAGTGGCTTGTTAGGCAACTTTAGCAGGTAGTGAAGATTAACATATTTGTCAGTTCCGAAGAAGGGTCACTGACCCGAAACGTTAACTCTGCTTCTCTTTTCACAGATGCTGCCAGACCTGCTGAGTGATTCCAGCATTTCTTGTTTTTATTTAACATTGATATGGGACTGGATTCACATTTAGGCCACACCAGGCAAGCACAACAGGTTTCCTTCCATTAAAAAAAAAAGACATTAGTGAAACCATTTAGGTTTTTAACGACAACCCAACCAATTCATGGTCACCTTTACCAAGCAGATTTTTAAAAAATTCAAATTCTCAAACTGCCCTGGTGGAATTTGAACCCATGTTCTCTGGATTATTGGTCTAGGTTTCTGAATTACTAATCCAGTAACAATCGCCACACTATCGTTTCTCTGGATGACTAAAATACTTCAGTTCCCTTATCTCCCAAATATCGGGGCGGCACAGTGGTTAGCACCGCAGCCTCACAGCTCCAGCGACCCGGGTTCAATTCTGGGTACTGCCTGTGTGGAGTTTGCAAGTTCTCCCTGTGTCTGCGTGGGTTTCCTCCGGGTGCTCCGGTTTCCTCCCACATGCCAAAGACTTGCAGGTTGATAGGTTAATTGGCCATTATAAATTGCCCCTAGTATAGGTAGGTGGTAGAGAAATATAGGGACAGGTGGGGATGTGGTCGGAATATGGGATTAGTATAGGATTAGTATAAATGGGTGGTTGATGGTCAGCACAGACTCGGTGGGCCGAAGGGCCTGTTTCAGTGCTGTATCTCTAAACACTAAACATATCTCCCCTCTCCTTCCCTTTCAATGAGCAAGAGAAATAATTCGACTTTGGCAACATATATTTTGAAAATAAGCCCAGACTTTCACAACTTACTGTTGCAATTTTTACATTGTCCCTGATGTGCATCCTGTCGATTTCTTTTTCTGGTACTTGCTCTGTGCTATCAAGGTACGCTAGTAAGCCTGTTGGCTGAAAACAAGGAAATATTGTTTCTCAGTGTAAATACCAAAAGTTTCCAAGTTATTAATATTCTTTAAAGTCAGCTGATTAATAATCGAGAATACCAAGGAACAAAAGATCATAGAACACAAATAGGCAATAACCAAGACTGAAATACCAAAATGTTACGCAATCCTAGATACCGAATTCGGTTTGTAAAAAAAAAAACCCTAACAAAGCATTACGCACTGAAGTTCTCTACATGTTTTTAAAATGTTTTCGCTTTTTCTTTTAATAGATCTAAAAAGATAATAATGTTGAAACGCACCTTAATCTTTGATATGAAATATATATTAAACATGTACCACAGCCATGCACAAGACCTGATTAGGGATGCAGTATTTTAAGTCAGGTGAAGACGCAGGTTATTTGATTGCTACTTGGTTGAGATTCAATCAATATTTCCTATTGGCATACAGAGCACGGTGATCCAGTGAGCAGTTTGGCCATACTGTTCAAGGTGGTTGCAAGTTTCACCAGGCTGCGCGGAGTTAACTAATCTCAATCAGGGCAGCAACGAGGGATGCTACAATGGGCCTCAGCAATCCTGTGTTAGGGAGGGATGCAAGGGGGAAGAGAAACGGCCAGCATTCTTGTTCCCGAATGAATCCAGCAAGTGTGCATGCCTGAGACAAGATCCAGCTTAATGATGCGACACTTGAATATATTGAGATGACACTGCTAATTGACATGAATAATGAGCAAGGTGGGGGGATGGGGGTGGTACAAGAGGATAACTATTTCCACAAGTCTGTATCAAAGCAAGGAATCACCTCCTCCAGGTGGCAAGGGAATACTGGAGAAAAGAAAAGAAATGTTGATATCTCTCCTTTAAGCTGCAAACGAATACACACATTTTCTGCCACCACTGATCTTTTAGTGTCAAGAGAACAGTTTGTCGCTTCCTTGGGTCCTTACTTCCCTTTGCTTATCTGATCACTGAATCACCATGCAGCACTCTCATGAAGTATTTCACTATATTGCTACCAATCTTCTGGCCAAAGATTGACAGTTACCAATGGAGTCTATAAACACACTTTATTATGCAATTTCTGACTTTTGTTATGCCTGGATTTCTCGAGCTCCTTTGCAATCATGGGGAACCCTCCAGAGGAGCAATCGCACCAACCAACTGTCTTTTTTTCAGCCTTTCATTTTCTGATGAGTTCTGAAGAAAGGTCACAGACCTGAAACATTAACTCGGTTTCTCTCCACAGATGCTGCCAGACCTGCTAAGTATTTCCAGCACATTGTTTTCATTTCAGCTTTCTAGCGTCTGCAGTATTTTGCTTTCATTTCATTTTCTGTATTTGTATTCTACATTTGGTCACTACCAAAAGATGATACTTCTCTATTGCTTCATTTATTAATACCCCTTAGTCAACTAAAATTAGATCTATTGTTACAGCAGTGAGAGAGAATCAACAAGGGAGACTGTAAAACAAATCCATCTATATAAATTCATGTTCAGAATATTAGATATCTTCCATATGAGGTGTTAATCCACGTCCTCTCCCGTTTTATGTTCATTTTACACAACACTTGATGTTAAATCCCCGGTCATATTTTCCCAAGTTTGCTGTTCCTTCATTTACTTGCTTCCTATTCATCTGCATTTCCATATTTTCTTCAAACTTTTTGTATTAGTGTAAATACACTAGCTTATTCAAAATCTTTCAACTCCATTTCCCTTGTCACCACAGATCTATCAAACTGCTGGCCACGTCTTTCTTCTCCTTGCATTATCTCCAAGGATTACTTACTTTTGATCTTTCTTTTCTACACAGCATGCAGTCATCCACTTTATTTAAAAGAAAATCTAAAAAGAGCCATATATAGAGAATGCTCTACTTTCCTCAATAGCTCATCGATATGCTCTTCATTTTAGTGGAATCTCAATTAACTTTCAGTTTTCATTATCCTCCCATGGTCCTCACCATTATGGCAGATAACGGAGGGCCCAACTTAGTCCCCAACTGCATATTCAGGGCCCTTCTGGTGCTGATGTATTTAAAACAGCCTGCAGTAAGAGTTTTTAAGGTGATCTTAAACTGAGAATATAAAAAAGGACCTCAAAATACTGCAGTGGGACCCAAAACACACACGTCTGTTGCAATGATCAAGTCTATTGGATACAGTTCCATCAGGGCTCAAAACAAAAAACTAAAACACTCAAGACTCTAGACAAAACCAAATTCAGTCCATGGAGGGCTGGAGAAAACAGTTTCTGCCAAAACCAATCTGAAAGAGGCAGGTATTTTTGTGATTTCCTTCTTCCATGGCTCAGTTTACTTAAGATATGCCAAATGTTTAGCACAAATCCACAAGTGCACAAAAGAAAGTTTGGAAAACACAGATCATTAAAAATGACTTACCAAAATACGTTTCAGCAAATTTGATGCTGTTGGATTTTCTGCTGTCCAAAGACCCACCAAATGTCTACTTAACTGCCTGAAAAAGAGCATAAGCTTATTAATTTTTTTTTTTTAAATGAAGAAACTGGAAGTTTAGTAAGAAATGCTCTGGTCAAAAACTATACATACCTATTAGTCAGCATGCGCTGATCGGTACTAACTGTGAACATGGATGTATGCAAATGGCAGGGTAGAGCACCTTCACTTAAGGCAAGTTCCTGCATTTTTGTCGCTATTTCCTTGTCACCTTCCTTGTTGGGAAGAAAAGAAATTTTGGTTGTTTGTAAATGTATTTTCAGCAAAGTGAGATGCAACCATGTTGAGAAATAGAACTTTTCCTTTTCTTCTCCAACACACCACCACCGCCCCCAAATAGCAAACATTCTATGATAAAGAGAAATGTTATTCAAATTTGTTTACTATATTGCTTCAATCGCTATATACATGTCGCTGAACTTCATACCTTCTTCCCTTCAAAGTTGATCTGAATCCAAACTTGGTTTAAATTTTCAGCCAGCACAAGTATTAGTTCAGATTAGTTAACTCACATTCTACAATCCTGATAGCAGTGGAGTAGCGTTTCAGAAAGTGATCAGTTGTTCATAAAGAAACAGCTGTCGGTTTTTTCCCTCCACTATATGAAGCTACTTAATTCATCATCTTAAACTTATTGTACAATTCGGAGACAGAGTGCAGGGCATGAAGCACAGTAAACAGTATAAGCCACCCATGCCCAGGAAACAGAGCTGTAATGTTCAGGGCAAGGCCCAAGTGGGAGGATGTCCAAGTGTCAGTGAGTTGTTCATGCAAGGCTTTTAAGTGAACCTGGTGCATCAAACACCAGTAACAATGTATAGGCAACAGTTATGGGGAAAACAATTTACCTCTTGCTTGATGACTAATGAGATAAATAACTAGAATTTTTTTCTATCTATAGGAGGTATTGATTGTCACTTGGTAGTACAGAACTTGAGTATTGCTGAAAAAAAAAAGCTTTTTGTCTTGCACTCATCAGAACAGACAAGAATGCAAAATTTCAAAGGGAGCAACAATTTATACTGCATGAGAAAAGGGTGCTGATGGCTCGAGGCATTGCCATGGAGAATGCACCAGGGAACTATTGCACCCCCCCACCCCCAGGCTTTTGTTTAAGTCAAAAAAAAAAAGGTGCAACACCTGGACATGCTCCTTTTGGCTGCAGAGGACAGGTCACTGCATATCACGAACAAGTACTGAACAATCCCAAATGTGCTAAGAATTACACATACAACCAATTTAAGCTCATCAGTCAGGCTCGCAATGTGACTCACTTATGCTTGCTAGAAACTACATATATTCATTCACAGGGACCTGTCCTCTGCAGGCAAAAGGAACATATCCAGGTGTTGTGCCTTTTTTGCATTTAAGAAAAGCACAGGGGACAATAGTTCCCTGGTGCATTCTACATGGAGACACCTCAACCAGAGTCGATTTGCCAACCAATCATGCAGCATAAATTATTGCTCCCTTTGAAATTCGGCATTCTTACGTCAGTCCTGATGAGTGCAAGATGAAAAGCTTCAACATGTCTCTCTTTTCAGCAATACTTGAGGTATTGATGCTGTACAATAGATTTGAGGATTTTTGCAGACCTAGCAAAATAATCCAGACCACTGGGCCAATTTTAAACTTGAGAAAGAAACAAACATTCAGGTGATGTATGCCATACGTTTTTAACTTTTTAAAGAGTACAAAGTGCTCATATTGGGGAGTGTGAGAACCAGAACAAATTAAAAATTTATTCAAACGAATGCACACAGAGAAACTTGATACTAGATGCAAAGATAATACAAACTGTCAGATCAAACTTTAACTTGCATTTATATACAGTGTCTTTAATGCTGCAAGACAACCCAAGGTTTCACAGTATTAGACAGAATTTGACACTAGAGCTACTTAATATTAGGGAAGGTGACCAAAAGCTCGAGATTGGCTTTAAAGGAGCGTCTTGAGAGAGAGGTAGAGGTGGAAAGGTTTAGGGAGGGAATTCCAGAACGGAGGGCCTAGGCAGCTGAAAGTACAGCTTCCAATGGTGCTGTGAAGAAAATTTGGAGAAGTACAATGATCTGGGAGGTTTGCAGGGCTGCAAGAGATTACAGATTTAAGGAGGGTTGAGGTCATGTGGGGATTTGAACAGAAGGATTAGAATTTTAAATTCAAAGCATTGCCAGAACGGAATGAAAAGGTAGGTCAGCATAAAGAGTGGTGATGGATGAACAGGGCTTTGAGTAAAGGATGCCGGTAGCAGAGTTTGGACAAGCTTAAGTTTACAGAGTGCGGCCAGCCAGGAGAGTATTGGAATAGTCAAGTCTGGAGTTAACAAAAGCACGGATCAGGGCTTCAGCCGCAGATAGCCGAGGCAGTCAGGCAATATTATAGGAGGCGAAAGCAGGCGGCCCTGACAGACAGGATATGGGGTCGTGGTCAACTCAGGGTCAAATAGGACCAAGGTTGTAAACATTCTGGCTCAGGCCGAGTGTGTCCAGGGAGTCAAATGGATATACTTAATTGGAGGACATTTCTGCTCATCTAGTACTCTCCAATAAGCAGTGCGTCAAATCAGAGGTAGTGGAGTGGTTGAGAGAGGCGATGATGGTAAGGTAAAGCTTAGTTAAGTATTTACTGTAATACCCACCTCTATAATAGCTTTCATAACTAAACCAGCGCCTTTCACAATAGCCATGGAAGGGTGCTAAAAATGAAAAGAAAACTGATTACTAAAGACCATCTTAAAACAGACACACAAGTCCTACAACTCATGGAAAATAATTACCCACTTAGTAATTATATATATATATATATATATATATATATATATATCTATCTCAAAAGGAATTGGCATGGAGCTCACTGAATTGATACTTTAAGAATTTTTATTCAAGAATCATGACTAAAAGAATTCTTGCTTCAAATTCTCTCCACATCGGAGCAGCATAATCCATGGAGAAAGTTAGATCAGTCAGTGATTTCCAACACCCATAAAACCCCCAGTACTTCAGTGATTCGACCTCAGCCATATTTCTGTAGCAGTGGAAAACACAAGTTATCTTTGTGGCCCTCTTAGTTGAATTGTCATCTGTGAGCTCTGCAGTACCAAACAGTTAATGCCAAATAGATAGTTTTATGCCATCTGTGCACATAACTGGATGGAGACTACCCTAAACATTTTTTTTAGTTGTTATTTGCAGATTTATAAGACCAACATGAGCAGACCTCATGTCCTGAGAACAGCAAAACCAACTTTTCAATCCAATGGATTATCCAGGTCTTTTTTCAAAGTGAAGCTGTAAGAGTTAAATTTTACAAGAAATCTTTACACAGGGGAAGACATACCTGGAAAAGTTTGAACAGGGTTCTTCCAACTTCTGCTACCATTTCCAACAACATATCAAACTGCTGTCCTTCTGTTGTCTCACTATATGGAGCACAGAGTGCAAAGGTAAGAAAATCCAGAAGGGAACTAATCACTAGTGCACCTGTCCCATGGTCCTGCAGGGAAAAAAAAACTGTATAGCTTGAAAACAGCAATGGGCTGACATTACTGAACAACAAAAAGACTTCGACATCTCAGTTAATCAATACTATGTCTCACGTGGGACTGAACAATGAGCCAGGAAAATTCCAAATGCAAACCCCACTGAGATCAGATGATCCAAGCGGGAATGAAGGCAATGACATTACAATTGGCATGTTCTTAGACTAAGGACAAAACAAAACAGAGAAATAGATCCCATTCTTGATTCCAGTTCGAAAGCATGTGTGCAGACTTTAAGGGCTGAATTTTACCAGCCTGTGGTAGCAGTTTTGCTGACCTTGGGGTCTACAGCTCTTTGCTTTAATGACTCGTTTGTCTGCAGCAACCTAAGCAAAACCGCAACCCACAGACGTTATCAACGGGCGAATGTGGTATCTGGAGTATGCATTGACTTAAGGAAAATAATAGCTTGTTATGTACAGCCTTATGCGAAGCTGACCTCGGATTCTGCATGGTGTATAGTCACGTAGGCCGTCCTGTGCTTATCTTGTGGTTTTGTAACTAATTGGGAAACTGTCAGCTCGGCATCTGTTGTACTATATATAACCGCGGAGATCTGGAGCGCTTGGAGTAGCACCGGACCGTGATTAGGAAAGGTGTGCTCACCATGATATCATGCAATAAGATTTGTTAATGCTCAAGGTCTGAGTCCGGAGAATTTCTTTGACAATCAAATTTCTTCAACAATCTGGCGTAGTCGGCAGGATCCCTTAATTACGGGATCCTGAGCGAACCTAAAGTATAGACCCAGCTGGCTGCATGATCCTGACCTGGGTCCACAGGCTGATCCCAAGTTAGGGAAAGACGCTGTGACAAGACGGAACTGGAAAGACCGCTGCTGTAGAACGCCGGGAATCAAGTATAGAACCAGCTGGCTGCATGATCCTGACCTGGGTCCACAGGCTGATCCCAAGTTAGGGAAAGACGCTGTGAAAAGACGGAACTGGAAAGACCGCTGCCGTAGAACGCCGGGAATAGTAATCAATTAAGGTGACCTTGAGGGATGGACAACGGCGCCAGCGCAAGTTTGTCTTTGTTTGGTTTGTTCATTTTTCCACAGATCGTAGATCCGCGCTTCGGAACTGACAATGGGGTCGATGAGTTCTAAACGTAAGAAAGAAGGGCCGCCCCCGGGGCCAAGTAAACCATGTCCCGCTGAGAAGGGCGGCCCACGTCGGTTTGCCTCCTCGAGGAAGACGCAGAAGCGCCACGGTAAATACGTGCAGTGTAAAACGAAGGTAGGAGACCCCCTGGTTCCGCCAGGGTCACCGGCCGATATTGTTTGGAGGGAGACAGGTGACAGTAGATATGTTACTCCTTTCACCTCCGATCTATACGGGTGGTCCCACGGCAACTGGCCTTATGGAGGCTCCTTTAAATTGGAAAAGATTGATTACTGGAGGACATGTGTTGAGAGCGGGTGCGGCGACCCCTCATGGGATAATGCTTACATGCTCCGGTGTTTAGATAAATTTAAAGAATTGCGAAAGGCCATCAGCCCCCTAAGCCTGAAGAAAGAAGAAAATCATTGACAAAGTTTATGGCAGAGTGACATAAAAGACTATGTTTTAGAGTAAAAACAAGTTACTGTGTCTTTGATTCGAATGTGTGATTGTTGGAAGTGTCCACGAATGAATTGAATGTCTGGGATGTACAGCTTGTGTTCTGTAGAACTGACTGTCGTTAACTCTTTGTTGTCTGGCTTTAATGTTGAAAGCATCAGTCTATTAAGTTGTTTGGAATTGAATGAGTGTGAAAAGTGATTGTTGAGTGTGTTAACTTGAATTATATTTTAAGTTAAAGTTTTATTATTTTAAAAGTTGGTTTTGCAACTGTGAAAAGGCAATGAACAATGTTCTAAGAGATAAGCTTCAGCCTTGAAGGTCTGAAGATGTTTGGCAGAAATCCAATTTGAAGTTTACAACTCCTGCTTTAATTGGAGTTCCAGTTTAAAATCTGTTCTAGTTTCTGGAGTTTAAATTAAAGACATGTTTTATTGACGGTTTTAAGTAGCAAATGTCAGGAATTGGATATTGGTTTGAGAGAGAGATGGATAAACAAAGGAGATATAGGAAAGATTAAAAAGCTGGTGTTAAATCTTTTGTTATAAGAATGTTAAATAACTTTTTCTTTAGTTTTTGGTTTTATTAGTCATTTGAAAAGGCGCCTGAAGAAAAATGACGTAATTTACCTATCTTTTAAAATAAGCACGTGCTATTCTGTTCTGTGTGTAGTTAATAAGTATTATAAGTTAATAAGTCTGAATTAAATTAATACTGTTAAGGTCAATTGACCTGTTAAGTTGAAAAACTGGAAATTTCATTTGTGGCCACAATGAACTTTCAAGTTTATTATGTCAAGTTTTGGAGGAGTCTTCAGTTCCAGACACAAGACTCGTTCATATAACATTGGCAGTTTTGGTTTTTAAATATTTATTGCAGTGAATTGGAATTTGGAATCATCTTTGTTATAAAAAAAATCCTGGCATTAGAAACCTCTTACAGAAGATGCTAAAAATTTGAAAACAATTGCAGTTTGATCTAAAATGCTGTCTTTCCTGAAGGAGATGTTTTCCTTTGAAGTTGATAATGTTACTAATGATTGTTGTTTTCAAATCCTAAGGATACCAAAAGGATCGAAAAAAAGTTTAAAATGGACAGTAGTTCTTTTCGAACAGAAAAGGTTACGTAAAGTGACGCAGCTGAGAATGTTTTGCTCCGCCCCGTTGGAGACAAACAAAAAACTTAACCCTGCTGCAGCTTTTTGCATTGCTGAGAGTAAAATTTATACATATTGGACATTGTTAAATTTTAAATTTCTAAATTGACAGATATAAGTGGACAAATTAACCCATTGGGCTCAGGGGCAGAGCCACAATGGATTCTTTGTGTTTTTTTATTTAAGTGACGGCAGGTTCCAAGGCCATGTGAGAACTGATGCCACAGCAAGAGATCCAGCAGCTTTGAGAATTTAAGAATTTAATTGCAGACGTCAAATGCCATAGCATCTTTATCAATGAGGCAAAGTGCTTGAGAAGGAGAGATAGTTGCAAGCACTTCTGTCTTTAACGTACAAAAAGTACAACCAAGTCTGGGCATAAGAAATTGGAATCAATAAACAAAATTTAATTGATATGAGTGGTTATTTAAAGCACTCAAAGGGAAATTTATCTGATATTTAAGAGGACAAAGTTTTAGAAAATAAAAAAACAAAACAGTCTAAGTGGTTTACTGTGTTGGATATTAGCATTGGGTTCTTTAAGTTTACGTTCCAGGGACAACAGTTCACCTGGACGTGTCTCTCCCAGGGATTTTATAATAATTGATCGATATTCCACCTTCCTCCAGAAGGTCAGAGTGAAAGTTAAGCTGAAAAAGGCACAGATAATGAAGGAAAAGGTTTCTTATTTGGGAATAGTAGTAACACAGGGAAAGCATGAGATAGAGCAAAAGTGAGCGCAGACAATCCTCGAACTCCCCCTAGCGCAAGATATTAAAGCTCTTAAAAAAAAAACAGTTCCTATTCCAGGTTGTGAGATTAAACAGACAAAAAGCACCAACCCCCACATCCGAATTACCGACGAGTAAGGTTACGACCCAGCAGTCACAAGTGACTGGTCTCCCTTGCCCTGCCTTAACTGCAGGACAAGAAAATGGACTTGCGATAATAAAAATTAATAAAATTGTATGATAATAATATAAAGCTCGAGTTGGTACTGGTATTATTGAATATCTCAGATTGGAGGCAAATTGACGCAGGACAGGTGAAAGTTTGGATCAATGACACCCAGTTGGAGGACTTAGCTAGTCACACAAATGATAAAATTACCAGGTGCCAACTCAGAAAACGTAAGGTATGGAAAGGTCAGGAGTGTGTAAATACAGGATCTATGAGTATTGGAGTAGTGTTGGGAATACCTTAAGTTCTGAGAGATAAGTTAGGGATGCAATTATACAAAGTAGAAAATATAGGGGTGATGAGGGGAAAAGATTACATAAAATACTATGATATATTACCCTATGTTATGGAAATTGGAAGAGGTAATTGAAACAACATTGTCCATTGTCTGAGTGTAGTCTGGAAAACCAGGTGGTCATATGTCCTCATCCTATAAATAAAATGGCAGAATCAAAATGTGGATTTAATGCCACTGTAAATTGCACCATGGAGACTAGAAAAGCATTGTCAGGGTTAACCCATGTGGCCTATATGGAAAAGGGGAGATATTGCTTAACCACCACAGCGAAGGAGTACCAGTATGGACATAAATGGACTTGGCCGGTGAGCAACAGTACATTTTGGTTCAACCCACAAATACCAACCCGAGTAGGGAAGATGGAGTTGGTAGAGATACATAAACAAAAGACAGAAACGATAACTGTGACAGAAAGTATTAAGGAGGATTTGACGAATTACCTCCGGGACTATGAATATACTATTCAGCCATTGCCCACAGGCTTGGGTAAAGAGAGACAGCAGCTAGAAGTCATTGCTGTAGTGTACTACAATCTGGAACAACAGTCGAAGATGCTACAAGATGAGATTGATGAGATAAATGGCAGGAGGACTTATGGAACTGGGGGTCAGACGTGCAGATACACCCCTGGTTTAGAATTATCTCCCATGTCCTGATAGTGGTTTTGGGTATCATGGTGTTATATGTGACCTACTTAATTTGGCAACTTTAGAAAATGTAAAGAGGATGTATGAACACAGGTTGGACAGCTACCTGAAAAGCAATTAGTGTTCGAACTTGCTCTGTCAAAGGAGGGACAATTAGTTATGCCATAAAAGGGTAATTGTATAACCTTTTCATATATACTTAAAATGAATTAATGATCAATGTACTCTAAGAATGGAATTGTATTATGTTTGTACAATCAATTATGTAACAGTGATGCTTAAATGAAATTTTAATTGTACAAGTGTACCACCTTTTATGTTGTAAACAAGTAATTGAAGCCCCTGCAAAACTTATGCCTTTGCAGAGTTCCCGCAGGCCCCTCTTGTGGCACAAGCAGGCAACGTATTGAGTGCGACCCCTCCGGGTGTTGAAGGCTGTTTCTAGACAAATAGAGACCATCAAAGGCACCTAGGGGGTGGGATCAAGGGAAGGATTCTTAAAAGTTTTTTTGAAGAATCAAAGGAGGGACTGTGAGAACAGAATTTTATGGGGACATTTAAGATGAAATAATTAATCAATCATGTATTGCTAACAGGCTAGCTTCAGTGCTGCAGGGAGGGACAGCTTATCAGAAATGACTTCATAACTTCAGGGCTGCAGAGGCAACCTGGCCTTGCAGCTGGTACAGCGCAATAGCACAGAGAGACATTGTGCTTCAGCAACACTCTTCTTATCTCATCACCCAGACATGACACATTCCTAAGGAACAGTTAGTGTGAGAAACATACTGACCAGGCAAACCCTCGCCCCTTGTCCGAGGGTGGCTCAGCCTAACGTTCCCAGGGAGATAGGGGAATAAGAAACTGCTTGAGGAGAGGATGACAAGGCAGTGCCCCAATCAGACCCTGAGGCCTACCCTTCTGATTCAGAGCCTCCACCGCCGGATAATCCCCCAGGACCTGCTCCTTTGATCTTATGATCCCCATGGAGGGGCCCCAGGCTGCAATGGCTGCCCCTGCAGCTCCGACAACGCCGTCAACGCCGTCGGATGGTTCACCCCTCTAACTGCCGGGGCCTGCCTGCTTGGCCCCTGCACATTGGGAAAAAAATCTTACCTGGCCTCCAAGGATGCACTCTCTCCTTCTGCTTGCAGCCTCAGCAGCAGCCACCTCTATTGGTGCCACTGCCAAGGTTGCCAGATGCTCTGAGAGGTGGTACACTGTCCTTAATTGAACAGCAGTCCAGGCAGCGGCTTCTTAATTGGCCCCTGCCAGTAATATTGCCTCCAGGGTCCCGCTGTCTGCCTGCGCAGGCTCAGGACCTGCTTTCGGTCCCGATGGTGGGACTCCAGCCTTGCTGGTAAAATTCCAGCCCAAGTGTAAACAGCCAGCTACCATGAAGTCACCAAGAAAAGCCCATTTGGGCAGAGTACAAGAGGACTGATAACACATGGAATGGTACCAAAGCATGGGCCAGTACCTTCAGTGGAAACAAAAGCTACATTTCTTCATTCTGTTATTTTCCTCACCATATAGCTTGAAAGCAAAATCAAAAGTAAATTGGATCTTAAGGGAGTTGCAGCATAAGTGCCTCATTTAAAAGTCAGTAAATATGAATGGCTCTATTATAATTACAGTAATATAATGAGCACAGTGGACACATGTGCCACTAGATGTATGTGTGCACACATATGCGAAGCTGTTGAACGTAGCGCAAGGGTATGCAAGGGTTTAAACACACTCAAATTACCAAGTTTTTAACTACTATTTTACTAAAGGTTAATATTGGGCAGTCCAGCATTCCATGAAAGCATTTTTCTTTCAATCACACTTTTCCTCTTCCGCTATCTCACTGTCCCATCTCCTTCTGTCCTCCATTTTTTTGGGTATTTTCCTCAGTCTCCCCATTCAGATTCCATCACTTCCTTCATCATGGCTTCCTTCCAAGTTGAGATACACCCAGAGAGTGTGGGGGTACAAGTGGAGCAAATTGAATTATGGATAGTTGCAAAGTGTCTACTGTTCTTGAACATCTTTAGCAGGCCCCCTCCCATGTCAGTGGCTTTAGAATCTTGAGACCCAGTTTGCATGATCCCTGTATTTAATCTGCTGCTCAGGCACAGGGGTGGGCTCAGAAAGCAGATTTCTGCAAAAAAAAACTAAGCAGGAGAATGGATGGCTTTCCCAAATCATGAGCCCACAGAGGTGTTGCTGAGTACAAAAGCCAGAGTGTAAAAGAGATCTCTCCTTTCTGTGCCTGATATTTTTTAACCTTCTCTAAGCCCCAACAGATCTGCTTTTTGCACAACCATGCCAACCCTGTGGGATTCCTTTGCAAAGAGTTGTAGACCCCAACGCAAACAATATTATGCACAATTGAGAGAAGGGAAAAATAGTTTACTTACAGGAAGAAAACAAAAGTATGAACCCTGAACTTTTCTAAAACTGACTGCACATATACAATTCTACAATTTGCATTAAAATAGAAATACTGGATAAATTTCTCAAAACTTTATCCGGTATGCTGGATTAATACAAAGAAGATTATGACATACTTAAATCTTTGTAATTTTAATGCATGCTAGCTTAAAAAGGTGCCATGTGAAATTTAATCAGATCATTAGCAAAATTATAATGCCCCACCCCATAAACTGAAACAGACTTACCACATGGGCATTGAATTTATCAAGTAAATTTTCTAAGAACTTTTTTGAAGAGAGAAGCGATGCTTTGTTCAGCTGCTCTTGTCTCAGGTCATAGTCATCATGCATAGGCTAAATTGGATAAAATCAAGTATCTATTACATAAATATCTAATTTTTCAAAAATACTACTGACCTTGAAAATTATGAAGTTCAAGACATTTACTATATAAAGAATTAAAGCTTTGATGCAATAAACCCAAGAATCTTCAAAGATATGGAACAAATATACATGCACAGTATATTTGGAGACTGGCTAAACTAAACTTTTACCTTTTGAACATCGATACTCCTACCAAGAGATTAATTGAACTGTACTCACTTACGAATTTAGAGGCCTTAAATTCCCAGGTAAATTTTCCGTAGTACAGACCTAGCTCATGGTGATATCAACATTTTTGCACAATGAGCATATAATGTGTCTCAATACTGCCTACTTGTCACTGATCCACCTCAAAATGCTGCAAGGACCACAGCACACCTAGTTGAGCACTGGTTATGCTCTCACAATGCAAGAAATGCATGTTTTTGAAGTATGGGAGAGGGGTGTCCTATCCTATATGCTCCCTGAGATTTTCCTCACAGCAAAGCAATTAAGTTAGAATGCTGTGGCAGCACACAAGTGTAATTCTACATCTATTGCTTCACACCTCATAGTTGTGATATTTAAGTGGCAACGTGTCCTCAGTGCTTGGGAGCAAAGCACAATGAATAGGCACGTACTGAGACTAGGAAGTGGGGGGGGGGGGGGGGGGGGAAAAAAGAGGAAAAAAGAGAAAGTAGGGTAGAGTAGGGCAAAATTGGGGACAGATTTCGAAGAGGATGAGGATTTTACAATCATTTCAGTGGAGCAAGGGAACCAAAGTTGGAAAATATAGGGGTGATGAGAATGAGGACCTAGTGCGGCTGGGAACAGAAGCTGTGACAAGCTTGAATGAATTTCAGTTTGTGGAGCCAGGAAGGTCAACTAAAAGAGCATTTGAGAAGTCCTGTTTTTAGGAAAGAAAGCACAGAAATATTCTGGTCAGAGGAACTTTAAAAAGGAAAAATGAGGAGAGGCAATATAAAGTAAGTGACACAATTTTAAGTGGGTGCAGAAACAACACCTGGGGTTCACATACACAGATCTTTGAAGGTGGCAGGTCAAGTTGATAAGGCAGCTGAAAATACAGGATTTTTGCTTTATAGATAGAAGCATAAGAATACAAAAGCAAGGAAGTTATGGTAAACTTTTATCAAATCCGTGGTTACGCCTCAGCTGGTAGCACAGTGTCTAATTCTGGGCACTACAGTTTAGGAGGATGCCAAGGCCTTAAATGTACAGGAGATATACTAGAATATTAGCAAAGATGAGGGATTTCAGTTGTGTGGAGAAACTAGAGAAGCTGCATTTGTTCTTAAAGAGAAGATAAGAGGAGATTTAAAAGAGGTGTTCAGAATTTTGACAGAGAATTGTAGATAGGGAGAAATCGTTTCCACTGGCAGGAGACAAAATAACCAAAGAACACAGAATTAAGATAATTGGCAAAAGCTGTACAGGGGGAAGATGAGAATTAAAAAAAATAGCAGGTTATGATCTGGAATTCACTACCCGAAAGGGCGGCAGAAGCAGGTTCAATATTATGCTCATAAGGGAACTGGATAAATACCTGAAAAAGGAGACTCTCAGAGCTTTGGGGAAAAGAGCAGGGGAGTAGGACTAATTGGAGAGGTCTTCCAAAGAGCTGGCACAGGCACGATGGGCCAAATGGCCAGCTTCTATGCTGTAAGATTCTATGACTGCTTAAGCTGCAAAGCATCCACAAACGGCATGAGTTTTAACCTACTTTATTTGCACAGAAAATACACTGATTTTAATGTTTTAAATTTCATTTTGTACAAAAATATTGTTGGATCTACTACAGAGAGGGCTGAATAAAATTTAGCCTTATCCCCCGCACTTACACACATCAGGGCACACAACATGTCAATGGCAGCATGAGTAACACCATCATGGTTTCTTTTTAAAGCCTTCACTGTTTTCACACCAAGCCTCTCCCGAAATCTGAATGTAAGAAAGGGGGGAAAAAGTGTTACATGTTACAGTGGCACAAAACCTACAGAAACATCATGGGTCCAAATATCTGCAAACCAAATGACAATGCCAGCATAAGTCAGCTGGATATGTAGCAGAGAGGGCAGAAACTCTGCACAGCTTAAGATTTGCACATTAATAAGAGAATATGATTTGTGGCATATAATGAAATGTACTTTAAAACTGTAAGGTCAAATGTAGAGAAGGCATTTACCCCACTGGACTCCTCTCCATTTGTTTTTCCGAGATTTACAAACTTCTCAAAACTGGTAGGTAAATAAAGCTTTAAGATAAACTAGTCGTTTTAACTCTTCACCTGATTTATCTGACCAGAGTGACGACCTAACGATAGGACTGAAACACCAAATTGCAGATCTTTTCCATTTTGAAGATATACTGGCCCAGATTTTGCAGGGGGTTTTGACGGCGAATAGTCAACATTCACCAGCACTACCCGAGACTGAGAGCACAACCTCAGGAGTTAGGTATGGGCAGATGAACAGACATTCTGAAGTTGCAGTTTGTTACTCATTGCTCAGTCATAGGCTGCACTGCAGATCCTCCCCACCCCATCACACAAGCCAGCAGTGAAATCAGTGATGTGACGAGCACTGACCCTTTTCTGCTCTCAGATCACTGTTAGAAACCCTATAAAAAGTTGCACCTTGCTCAATCAGGTGTAACTGGGTTTTTAAACAGCAATCTGTGTTATAACTATTGCTGAAACAGATCTGGCACAGAAAAATTAATTTTATATTTGTGGAGTGATGTTAAGTTTCTCCATTATGATTAACTACTAGATTTTTTGAACATTTAAAAAAATTGTTAAAGTTTTTACATGACATTTCAGCTTCTATTTTCACTCCATTGTATGTCCCAACCTTTGTTTTCTTTATATAAAATTTTTGAAAAGTGATTTGATTTTAGTGCTTTTCTTTTCCTGGTTGGCTGTCTGAGAATTCTTCAATGTGATTAGCTGCTTGGACAGCTTGCTGACATCACTGCAGCTCCACAGTGGGAATCCCCATGAAACTACTCTACAATCAAAAGGCACATCGAAAGGGTTAAAAGGTCTGACCAGAGTTCTTGTTAGATCTCTCAGCAAGGCTTTTGAAGTCAGTGGCGAGCGCCCTTGACTACAAACTCTGGGCCATTATGCATTAGCACCAAGAGCTCAATTATTTAAGGTGGTTGCAGTCCTTTGCTCTTGGCCATACTGCCAATGTGAGGCTTCCTGAAGAAGCATATTCTCTAACCAATAACCAAATGGTACATGATGGCATTATAAGCAACTAGCCTATTAATTTTACTAGGTGGCCTTCTGTTTGTGCTTTTCCTAATTTAGAGCAATCTACACCTTGCAGTGTTATTATGGCTGTGCCTATATCTTTAACCACAACAATACAGGCTATGCTGTGTGTTCAGGCTCCTTGTAAAAGCAATGCACATTGGTCTAGTGTGACAGATTAAGAGTTAAAGATGGGGGTCTGTTTGCATTCAACCTTCATTTAGATAGATAAAGAACAAACGGGGCATGTGAATGAGCAAGAAGCAGATGAATCCATAGAAAGTACAAGACTAAAAAGGAAATGTCAAACCATTTGCAGGTACTGGTATTAAAGATATGGGAAACTTATTACATTTCACACAACATTAACGACAACCTTAACCTGTGCCATCATGAACATTCCAACCACATTCAGTTACAAGATTTAGGTGATAGACCATGGATAAGCCAGACCTACTCTGAGTCAGTTCGGCTACATTCAGTTCCTATCTTTTACTCAACTGTTGACTGGTTCACTATAGGAGGATTTACTGCTGTTTTATTATTCTGGTTAGATACGCGACATTTGCATTTACTCCATAAAGAAATCCTTCAAATACATTTTGAAAACTAGTTTAAGCATCCCAATTTACAGAAACCTGTAGTTCAGGAGACCTTTCAACATATTAAACAGATCTCTTACCTAGGAAGTTTTGTAAACGCTTGAAAGCCAGCTTTCGAAGCAACCAGTCGTCTCACAGCCTGAAACTGGCTCTCCAGTTCTGCATTATTAGCAGTCTGATCTCCTTCTTGAGACAGTAATGCTATGATAGCATTATTAATAAGTTTCTCTTTGTTCTCAGAAAAGAGGCCCTGCAGAAAACAAACAATTCTCTTTAATGCTTACTGCCTCAAGCAAAAAAACAGCAAGACACTTGAAAGACACTTAAAAGACTTGCAAGGCTTTGAAGGAAAATCATTCTTACATCTTGAGTCACTGCATGCAGAACTCCACTGTATGAGATGTTGGCATTAAACCTGAATACTGCATCTGAAAAGTTGCCATCTGAAATACAACATGAAATTAAACTTGAGCACAGAACTTTCCATCAAAATATCCACTGCATCTACTGCAAGGTCATTTTAAATTGTATTCACTTTTAGTTAAATTATATTTTAATTGTAGTTCATGCTTTTAGAAGCTATTGGACTGAAGTGGTTTACATCACCTGCTTCAAAGCCAAGTGTGCTGCCAATGTGAAGTATAACAATACTTTTTCAATATGCCAGAACACAAGATTTCACAGTGCATCCACACTAAAGTGCACTCAGTGAAAGGTTTTTTTTAAAAGTTTGTCTGTTTAGTACATATTGAAAGTCAACCATAGCTGATGTAGAAAATAAACTATAGTGTAACTATAAATTAATTTTGCATTAGTTAGAACATTCAAAACAATGGCAAATACCAGAAATGTGAAGCAAAGGCACAATCTTGCTAATTAAATAGAATAAAATTCACTTACTTGGAGGGGCATTTAGAAACCTAAGATGCAGACTTTCTACTTCTTCATCCACTGGCATACTCAGTAACCCCCATCTTTGTCCCTTTTGAGATGGCATCATCCTTACACACACATCTCTGTTACCAGATGCTCTCACTCCATCCAGCAAGCTAGCCATTAAAGAGTCTCTGAGTAAGGAGTGAAAGAAGTTGTTCAGTATAGATACATTGGTACAAGATTTATTTAGTTACAGTATGCATAGTTACCATAACATTTCATGGTTAGTAAGTTATTCTTTAACAATCAAGCCTCAAACCTCAAGAGGCTAACCAAATGGAGCAAAACTATCATTCTGTCCTGTACATTCCTATGCCATGAAATCATTCACATAGAAAACTCCAATTTCTCAGGTATACAATGGATAAACCACATTAACAGACTGATTCTGGACTCTCTGAAAGGGACTTTTTGAAGACTGTTCTTTCAAGCCAAAGTGCTGCCTATGGAATGGAAACTGCGACATGAATAAAGGAATTAACTTGAAACCCTGGATTACCAGTGTGAATTAGCAGTGGTAAGAGAGCATAACTTGGTTAAAGTATGAACAGCGAATGAAGGATGACTTATGTGCAGTCAATACAATTAAATCACGTAGACTAATTTGGGATCGATAGCCTACTGAGGAATGGATAGTGTGTGTATGGAGCAAAGGACTAATGGAAATGGTCAAACTTGATCAAGTTAAACCAGTGGTATGGATCCTGTTATTGTATCAAACTCAGAAACTCTACTTGGAGGACACTGGTTGCTAACAAGATAAAAACAAGATTAATGATGAGATAGCTGTCTGTTGAAAGGAAACAAACAAGCCCATTTATAGCTGACCTACCCAGCAAGACCTTGGGGGATTGGGGCGGGGTGAGGGGGGGGGCGGAGGAGAAGAGTTGTAAGCATATAAAACGCAAGATTACAGTGATTTTTACCAAATCACAAGCAGTTTAAAGATGAAAAATTGACCCCTTATCACCCAAAACAGATGAACTGATCATGCTGGATTTAGAGTTGCATTCCCCTGGTAAGGTTTTATGGCATTTTTATCTAGAAAGCTGCAGTGGCCTAGTGTCAAAATTACTTAGAGACTTTAAAATCATGTTAGCGTTTCAGTCTCAGTCAATTCTTGCCTTTCGGACAGTTTGGCTCTGGCAGCTTTTAAAAAAGACTGAGGTCAAATCAAGACTCAGACCTTTGGTTGCTGAACTAAATTTAAAAATCCAAAGCATCACACAAGTCAAAGAAAACACAAGTTAGTCAATGAGTGAGTGACATCAACTTTTGGTTTTAAAAGGCTGACGGTTGTAGAAGAGTAAGGGGAGGGGGGGGGGGGGGGGAAGAGAGAGACTGAAGTAAAGTAAAATATTTTCTATCACCTCCTCCTCTAAAATGCAATGTTCATTCTTCAAAAAAAAAAAAAAAAAAGGCTTTGGTAGGGAATTACATTCCTCAGAAGACTGCCAATTTAAGTTGTGCTCCATTACCAATATGGGACGACATGACTATTTAGATTTGGTTGACAGCACCAACTCGAGCAATTATGCACGTTCTTTACATAACTGGAGCTGTGCTAAATAATTGAGTTTTAGTGTTGAATATATCTTGCATAAAAATGCTAGAGTTACTGGCAATACAGTCAAGTATTGCTCCTGCCATTATGTTGAAAAGTCATGTTAAAAGTTAACTTGATGACTACAATACAATCTCAGTCTTTTAAGTTATCATGTTAATCTCATAACTTAAGACTCAAACAATTTTATTTGCAATGTAGGTCTTCCCTCTAAAATGAGAAGTGGACCCGGAGAGAACCTTGAAAATAGAGCCGAAAGAATTAAGCATAACAAGTAGCTATGTTTAAAGCATAAAATAGCTCTTAATACTTAATAACCTAGATTTAGATATGGGGGCATAATTGCAAAGTTTGCAAACATAGTAAACAGTTGGGAGGAAATCACCAGACTTCAGGAGGACAGAGTGCTGAAATGGGCAGACAGCTGGCAGGTAAAATTTAATGCAGAGAAGGAAGGAAAAAATAGGCAATATAAATAGTACAATTTTAACAGGGGTGGAGAAAGAGAGACCTGGGGATTCACGTTGTTACGACCGAGGCGGGAGGTGTGCACTGTCTTTTCTAGTTCCACTTCTCCATAGGTCACAACATATATTTAAATGTTTAGCCAATCATATACTCTACTCTATATCCCAGAATAAAATACACCAACCAGGTTTCTTTAATAAACAAAATTATCAGATTACAAAACAAGACTTAATCAGTAAAGAAGTAAAGCATTAACACAGGTTGAAACACAAAAGTTCCCTTTTTAAATAACCAACACACACACACACAGGTTAAAGAAAAAAAAAAATCCTCTCTGCACAGGTCTTTTACAAAAAGAGAATACTTTGGCCAAATACTTGTTAATTCTTGAAGAAAAAGGATGAGATATGTTGGGTCCCAAAAATGGCACACAGTCTGGCGTCTGAATACATGTAGACAGGTCACTGGGATCTTTTCTGGAGCAATTCTTTTCAGGTGGTTTTGAGAAGTAATCTGGCAGGTTTTCCAGGAGTGTACAAGGAGAAATGCGACATCAGGGGTTTTAGCTCTAACACATTGGATTCACAGAGTTTTTGCAAAGAGGTAGAGAAAGAGGAGCTGTGTGTTTTTCAGGCTACAAACCCAACTGCCTTCAAAACAGTCCACACCCCAACTAAACCAAAACAATATCCCAAAAGCAAAACCTCCTGTCCACCATAAATCTTGATGTCACTTGTCTATAAACATCGCCCCCAAAACATCAAGGTTTCTGTTGTTTATTGAGCTTAAGGCATGTGACATTCAGTAAAGGTTTGTTTTCAAACAAGACCTCTCAGTGACCCTTGTAAAAACATATCATGGAATCGTTTGTTTTCCCAAATGAACCAATGTCCATAATTCTAAAATACAAGTCCTCAAAAAAATTAATAGAAGCACTTTCATAACATACACAAATTTTTGAAGGTGGCAGGACAATGATAATAAGGCTATTTAAAAACTATACATGATCTGTGGCTTTATAAATAGAGGCAGAGTGTACAAAAACCAGAAAGTTATGGCAAATCTGCCTGCTGCAGGTGCTTCTGTTCATGACAGTATTGGTAGGAGTGACCACCGCACAGTCCTTGTGGAGACCAGGTCCCACCTTCACATTGAGGATACCCTCCATTGTGTTGTGTGGCACGATCACCGTGCTAAATGGGATAGATTTCGAACATATCTAGCAATGCAAAGCTGGGCATCCATGAGGTGCTGTGGGCATCAGCAGCAGCAGAATTGTACTCAACCACAACCTGTAACCTATGGCCTGGCATATCCCCCACTCTACCATTACCATCAAGCCAGGAGATCAACCCTGGTTCAATGAAGAGTGCAGGAGGGCATGCCAGGAGCAGCACCAGGCATACCTCAAAATGAGGCATCAACCTGGTGAAGCTACAACACAGGACTATCTGCGTGCCAAACTGTGTAAGCAGCATACGATAGACAGAGCTAAGCGATCCCATAACCAATGGATCAGATCTAAGCTCTGCAGTCCTGCCACATCCAGCCATGAATGGTAGTGGACAATTAAACAACTAACTGGAGGAGGCAGCTCCACAAATATCCCCATCCTCAATGATGGGGGAGCCCAGCACATCAGTGCAAAAGACAAAGCTGAAGCATTTGCAACAATCTTCAGCCAGAAGTGCCGAGTTCCTCCTGAAGTCCCCAGCATCACAGATGCCAGACTTCAGCCAATTAGATTCACTCCACGTGATATCAAGAAACGGATGAAGACACTGGATACTGCAAAGGCTATGGGCCCTGACAATATTCCGGCAATAGTACTGAAGACCTGTGCTCCAGAACTTGCCACACCCCTAGTCAAGCTGTTCCAGTACAGCTACAACACTGGCATCTACCTTGCAATGTGGAAAATTGCCCAGGTATGTCCTGTACACAAAAAGCAGGACAAGTCCAACCCGGCCAATTACCACCCCATCAGCCTACAATCATCAGTAAAGTGATGGAAGGTGTCATCAACAGTGCCATCAAGCAGCACTTGCTTAGCAATAACCTGCTCAGTGAAGCTCAGTTTGGGTTCCGCCACGGCCACTCAGCTCCTGACCTCATTACAGCCTTGGTTCAAACATGGACAAAAGAGCTGAACTCGAGGGGAGAGTGACTGCCCTTGACATCCAGGCAGCATTTGACCGAGTATGGCATCAAGGAGCCCTAGCAAAACTGAGGTCAATGGGAATCCGGGGGAAAACCCTCAGCTGGCTGGAATCATACCTAGCACAAAGGAAGATGGTTGTGGTTGTTGGAGGTCAATCATCTCAGCTCCAGGCCATCACCGTAGGAGTTCCTCAGGGTAACGTCCTAGGCCCAACCATCTTCAGCTGCTTCATCAATGACCTTCCTTCAATCATAAGGTCAGAAGTGGGGATGTTCGCTGATGATTGCACAATGTTCAGCACCATTCGTGACTCCTCAGATACTGAAGCAGTCCGTGTATCAATGTAGCAAGACCTGGACAATATCCAGGCTTGGGCTGATAAGTGGCAAGTAACATAAGCGCCACACAAGTGCCAGGCAATGACCATCTCCAACAAGAGAGAATCTAACCATCTCCCCTTGACATTCAACAGCATTACCATCGCTGAATCCCCCAACATCCTAGGGGCTACCATTGACCAGACATTGAACTGGAGTAGCCATATAAATACCGTGGCCACAAGAGCAGGTCAGAGGCTAGGAATCCTGAGGCGAGTAACTCACCTCCTGACTCCCCAAAGCCTGTCCACCATCTACAAGGCACAAGTCAGG
This sequence comes from Heterodontus francisci, assembly GCF_036365525.1. Taxonomy (NCBI): domain Eukaryota; kingdom Metazoa; phylum Chordata; class Chondrichthyes; order Heterodontiformes; family Heterodontidae; genus Heterodontus; species Heterodontus francisci. The sequence continues at coordinate 15,676,974 of NC_090372.1, read as the reverse complement.
AGTGTGATGGAATACTCACCACTTGCCTGGATGGGTGCAGCTCCAACAACACTCAAGAAGCTCGACACCATCCAGGACAAAGCAGCCAGCTTGATTGTCACCCCATCTACAAACATTCACTCCCTCCACCGACGCACAGTGGCAGCAGTGTACCATCTACAAGATGCACTGTAGCAATGCATCAAGGCTCCTTAGACAGCACCTTCCAAACCCGCGACCTCTACCAACTAGAAGGACAAGGGCAGCAAATGCATGGGAACACCACCACCTGCAAGTTCCCCTCCAAGTCACACACCATCCTGACTTGGAACTATATCACCCTTCCTTCACTGTCGCTGGGTCAAAATCCTGGAACTCCCTTTCTAACAGCACTGTGAGTATACCTACCCCAAATGGACTGCAGCGGTTCAAGAAGGCAGCTCACCACCACCTCTCAAGGGCAATTAGGGATGGGCAATAAATGCTGGCCTGGCCAGCGTCGCCCACATCCCATGAATGAATTTTTTAAAAAAAATTTTTATTAATCACTGGTTAAGCTTCAGCTAGAGTACTGACTGCAAATTCTGTGCACCACATTTTAGTTAGGATGTCAAAGGCCTTACAGGGTGCAGAGGAGATTTATCAAACAGTGCCAGAGATGAGGGGCTTCAGTAATGTGAGGACTAGAGAAGTTTGAATTGTTCTCCTTACAGCAGAGTAGGTTAAGGGGAAAATTTAATAGGTGTTCAAAGTTATGATGGGTTTTGGATAGTTCCTCCCTTTCTACTGTTTCCACTGGCATGAGGGTCAATAACCAGAGCACAGATTGAAAATAATTGGCCATAAAAGCCAGGGGCAAGCTGGAATGCACTGCCTGAAAGAACACTGGAACAGGAGCAAGCCATTCAGCCCTTGAGCAGGTTCCGCCATTTAATTAGATCACCGCTGATTTGTATCTCAATTCCAACTAGCCACCTTTGTTCCATAACACTCAATACCCTTGTCTAATAAAAAAACTATTCATCTCAGTTTTGAAATTTTCAATTGAGCAAGCCTCAACAGCTTTTTGGGGAAGTGTGTTCCAGATTTCCACTACCCTTTGTATGAAGGAAGGCTTCCTGACATTATCCCTGAACGGTCTTCCCCAACCAGAGGAAATAGTTTTTCCTCATCTACCCCCATCAACTCCTTTGATTATGTTAGAAACTTCAATCAGATTACCCCTTAATCTTCTAAACTCAACAGGAATACAAGCCGAGTTTACACAACCTATCCTCATAACTTAATCCTTTTAGCCCAAGCATCATTCTGGTAAATCTGCACTGCACCTTCTCTGGGGCCAATATATCCTTCCTAAGGATATCAGGATACTACATCCTGCAGTGTCCAGACCTGAATGTGGTACTCTAAATGGGGTCTAACTAGAGCTTTGTATGATTTAACATAACATCCATCTTTTTGTATTCCCATCCCCTTGAGATAAAAGCTGAATTCATTAGCTTTCTAAATTATTGTTGTATCTGTCCACTAATTTTTTTAATGCTTTCTGCATTTGAAAGCATAAATCTCTCTGCTGATCCACAGTTCCGAGCTTCTCACCATTTAGAAAATACTCTGATCTTGCTTGGGTCCAAAGTTATTGACTGTACACTTCCCCACATTGAACTTCATCTGCTAGTTTTTGCCCACTCAATCTACCAATAGCCCTTTGCAACTTTCTGCTCCCATCTACAACATTCATTGAGCCACCTAACTTCTTTCCTCCTTCCTCTATTCATTTATAAATATTGCAAAAAGCTGAGGCCCCAGTATGGATCACTGGCAACACTAGCCACATCAGGACAATGAGTATAAACCCATTATCCCTAGTGTCTGCTGCTTCCTAACCAATTCCCTACCCACGCCAATAGTTTGCCTTCAATTCCTTGAAAAGGTGATGGAAGCAGATTCAGCAGTAACTGTCAAAAAGGGAATTGGATCTCTACTTAAAATGATTTTCAGAGATACGGGATAAGGGCAGGGAACTGGGGCTAATTGGTCGCTCTCTCAGAGGCGGCACAGGTACAACGGGCCAAAGGCCACCTCCTGTGCTGTGAGATGAAATAGAAGGTGTTTTTGGAAATTAAAAGACAAATGGCATATATAAGGAAGATATTTTCTTGAGTGAGCTGAAAACTTAGAATAGACACCCCGGAAGACTAGAATTCCCTGAAGTTCAGTTTACAAGGCAAAATATTCAGAAGTGAATCAGTTCAATATTGTGTCAGTTTCTTCAGGGCTTGAACACCAGATCTGTTTCTCCTCCTAGCATCCAATGTAAACTGACTTACAATAGCATATCCAAAATCTCATACCTTTCAGTTGAGGAGTATTTGTGGACCTGGCCTTTAATATATTCAATAGTAAATCGCTGAGGGTTTTCGGAATCGAGCACTAGAGCGAATATCTGTTTGGGGCAGGGGAGAAAAATTTCACCAACATAAGAAAACAACCTTCCGAAGTGATTTAAAAACTCACTGAACTGTTCAGCATCAACAAAAAAACAACTTCAAATAAAACCCATAAACTATTCTCCAGATAACTCCAATTACAGATGGATGTCACTAAAGGGCATCTTTCAAATTCAGTTCAGTCCAGATTTCCATCATTGGTACTGCAACACAGGGTGGGAGCAATGTGTGTTGATCTACACAATAGCTTGAGTTTTTTTTTTTGAATTTTCAATCTGAAGTTGGAAAGCCTAATTTTTGTTACCTACGAGTTCGCTAAGTCTTGTCACTTCTGAAGGCAACACCTGTGAAACATCAAGCTTTATTCCTTAACCTTTAAAAACATACAACCAGTGATTCATAAGCTATTTTTGACATCTCAAACAAATTTCAACCAAGAGACTTTTTAAGCTAACATTTTTCTATCTTGCATTTTAAGCACCACTTGCGCCTTAAGCTTCTGATTATTTTGCTTATACAATGTTTACTTCAGTTAGTTTGAAATGCAGTAATGTGATTGGAGCAGTTAAAGTACGTGAAATGCTTTGGATTTGACAGAAATTACGAAGCACTTTATTAATGACTAATCAATCAAGTTGGCTAGGTAGAATGTGTGTAATACTCTACACCTTTCTGAAATTCCGAAATCAAGTTAACAAGATTAGTCACAGAGAGATGTATTACATTGTGTTTCCCAGTAACTGGAAAAGCATAGGCAGACGCTTGAGTGAGTCACTTCCCTGCCCTGGACTACCTTAAAAGGGAAGCTAAATCAAATATGTTGATCAAAAATGATACAAACCTCTCCCAAAGGCTTTAATGTTACAATATTGTAAGTGGCTGGATCACGTTCCACTAAACAAGTTTCCGTAAGTGCTAATACTCTCTTCACCGGATCCTAAGAAAAAAAAAAGAGTAAGCAGAAACGAACAATTATAGAGTCAGAGTAATACAGCACCAAAACAGACCCTTCATGTGTGAAAGCAGGAAAGTGGCATTTGTTGCTGCTCAACAATAAAAACAAAACCATAAACTACTGGGGTGAGATAGTCCATGTTGAAGAATACACTCTCTCTCCCATTTATACCAATCCTACATTAATCCCATATTCCTACCGCATCCCCCACCTTCCCTCAATTCCCCTACCTATACTAGGGGCAATTTAGAATGGCCAATTTACCTATCAACCTGCAAGTCTTTGGCTGTAGGAGGAAACCGGAGCACCCGGCGAAAACCCACGCGGTCACAGGGAGAACTTGCAAACTCCGCACAGGCAGTACACAGAATTGAACCCAGGTCCCTGGAGCTGTGAGGCTGCGGTGCTAACCACTGCGTCGCCCATTTGGATGATCTTATTTGCATGCTTAAACAGGTAAGGCTGCGGTGCTAACCACTGCGTCACTGTGCCGCCATGCATTTCTGGATTGAAGACACTGCTCCAGCATTTATGATCAACTCCTCAAAACTTTAATGCTTAGTAATCAGGCTGCAACCTGGCATCTTAAAAGTAACTTACCTGATGCCTATTTGCAATTTTTTGCACAACGAATTCTGCTAGTGATGTAATAGATTCATCATTGCTGTATTTTCCAAAGCGGTGATTCTGGTACAAATCAAAGTCAAATGGTTCTTTCCGGATGCGCAGAGAGATACCAATAAAGTTGCCTGCATGATCAATTGCACTTTTGATGATCTCTTCCTTTTGTTCAGATGCAAAAAGGTGCTGGAATTTCAACAGAAGGTACTGACTAAAAAGGAATCAACTATATTGCAAATGCAACCTCATGGCTCTTGCAAGGGTAACATACAATAATCCCCTTAATGGGCTAAAACATCCCAAGGTGTTTCATAAGAGCATCATCAGACAAAATCTGACACCAAACTACACAAGGAGATACAAAAGGACAGGCTTGGTCAAAGAGTTAAGTTTTAAGGAGCATCTTCCAAGGAAGGGAAGGGAAAAGTAAAGGAAGGTAGAGAGGTTGAGAAATTTAGGGAGAACATTGCAACATTTGGGGCCTAGGCAGCTGAAGACAGCCACTAATAGTGGGATAAAGGAAATTGGAGGGACATAGGTGTTCTTGGGGGGTTGCAGGGCTCGAGGTGGTAACAGACAGAAAGGTTCAACACTGCTGAAGGATTTGAAAACAAAGATCAGTGTTCTAAATTTGAGGCCCGCTAGACCGGATGCCAATGTAAGTTAGTGACACGAGTGATTGGAGAATAGGACTTGGTGCAAGTTAGGGATATGGGCAGCAGATAAGCAACACTTAATGGAGGGTGGAAGATGCCTATGCAAGCACAGAAATAGTTCAGTTTGGAGACGATAAAGGCATGAATGAGGATTTCAGCAGCTGTTAGGTTGATGCAGGGGCAATGACAGGCAATATTACAGAGGTGGAAGTAGGTGGCCTTGGTCACAGAGGATTTAGGGTCAGAAGCTCAGTTCAGGGAAAAATGCAATGTCAAGGATGCAAAGAGTCTCAGCCTCAGACAGCGTCCAGGGAACCAATGACTATGAAAGAGAGTTGGTGGCGAGGACTTAAAAGATAAGCGGACAAAATTTCTGCTCATCCAACATCGGATGTCAGACAAGTAGTGTGACAAGTCAAACAGTGGACAGGTCAAGAGAGGTCGTGATTTAGAGCTGGGTGTTAGCATACATGTGGAATCTGATGTGTGTTTTTGGATGATGTCGCTAAGGGGCAGCATATAGATGCAAAATAGGAGGGGGCCCCCAAGGATGGATCTTTGTGGGACTCAAGATAATCTGATGGAAGCAGGAAGAGAATCCATTGCAGGGCATTCTCGGGCCATGACTGAATAGACAAGAATGGAACCACGTGAGGCTGTCCCACATAGCTGGGCAACAGAGGTCAACTGTGCCAAAGGCTGCAGATCAGTTACAAAAGATAAGGATGGATAGTGTACCACTGTTAGTCATGTAAGATGTCATTTGTGACTTCGATAAGGGTGATTTCAGTGCTGTAGCAGGGATGGAAACCTGAGGCACTAACAAGAGTTGGGATAAAGATCGGCATGATTTGTGGGCAGGATGTGGGGCAACAACACATTTAAGACTTGAGAGCAAAAGGAGGTTGAAGATGTGGGCAGTAGTTTGCAAGGATGGAAAGGGGATGATGGCAAATTTGAACAGGGAGGTGGAACAATACTGGAGGAAAGGGAACTGTTCAGAATATCAGCCAGCGTGGATGCCAGAAAGGAAAGTTGCTTGGTCAACAATTTAGTGGGATTGGGGAGAGAGAGAGGTGGTGGTGATCTCATGTCCTATATGAGCTCATATTGGACATGAGGGGAAATAGGATAGAAACTAGAAAAAGCTGAGAATTCAAAACTAGGGTAATAAGGTACCTTGGAGAAGACTGGTTTGGTGGGTTGATGCAGGGAGGAATGCAGAGGCAGCTGAATGTATGATCTCAATCTTAAAGTCCAAGCGCAAGGAGCTCATGATGTTGAAGGTGAGGGTGGAAGGGACAGGGGTTTAAGATAGCAGTTAGTGTAGAGGGAGGCCGGGGGTATATTTGCATTCCAGGATAATCTGGAGTAGTGAGCATTTTTAACAGGGGAGCAGGAACCAATAATGATTTATGTGGTCCAGCCAGTTCTGGCAATGAATGGCAAAACCAATTGTCAACCATAAATGTTCAAATCTGTGTCCCTTGGGGCCAAACCAGGTGGAAGAGGATAAGGTCCAACTGGGGACAAGAGCTTCAAAGGTGGAAGTGGGGACACAATTGAACTGATCAGTAGCTGCAGAAATATGGTGAGCGGAGTATCAAAGCATAAACAGCTGAGAATTTGAAAGTGTCATTCTAAGTAAATTGGGGGAAGATTATTTTCCGGGGAGGATGCAGGAGGAAGTGGGTTTGGGAGGGGGAAAGGGATACAAGGGAATGAACAGACATGGCCTGATTTGTGATCGAGACAGTGGGAATGGAGAGGTTACACAAGATAGCAAGGGTGAAAGGGTGGCTGTGAATATAAAAGGAGAATTTATATGGAGAGGGGTTAAGGGAGAATAGGAGGGGAGTGAACTCGGGTGGGGGAGGCAGAGTGAGGTTGAAACCACCAAAAAAGGTGTATGCTCAAATTGTTCAGTTATCACTAGATATAGAGTTTACATTTCCAGCACAATAAATTGCCCAAAAAAACCCAAAACATTCATTGTTAAAGAAACCACTTCTACAAAAACACAGGGATTAGAATTTTGCATTTATAAATAAGCACTTTACTGTGAATACGAGCAAAGAAAAAAAAACTTACCAGTCGACTAAATCCTCCATGAATTATACAAAACCCTCCCTGATAATCAGACAGTTCCGCAAACCCTTCAATGTTTTTGTAGTCATAGGAACAGAGAATTTTATTAGTCGAAGGATCAATCTGATCTATCCCTCCAGGTGTAACTTCAAGGACCACCGACTTTCTAGTATCAGTCCAATGATGCTTGTAACAGTTATAGCGCTAAAGAAAAAAGGATAAATCTAAGCAGTATTCCTGTATCACTGATTACACTAGTTCTGTGAGGATATACATCATATAATTATCCAATGTGATGGGAGCCAAACTAACTCTAACATTGTGCCAAAATATAGACCTGAAATGTTGAACGCAAAGTTAGCACTTTCAGGATTGTACTACAGGAAACTTTTAAACTGGCTGCTACAATAGCAATGGAATGCAGAAATGAAACTATTTGAATAGCCACTTAATGATCATTCGCATTGAGAAGGAAGAATATTTGTGCTATAGATTGTAATGCTTTTCCATCTGCCATCCTTTCCAACCATTCCCAGATCAGGTATATGCTAGGTAGCTTCTACACTGGCCCAGCATACCTACTTAGTGAATGTGTAAATGCAGTATAAATCTAGATAGTGTCCTTAAACTCTCATTAAGAGTCACAACTTCGCTGCTGAGGCATACCCAAAAACAGATCATTGCATGTCGGCCAATATTATGCAAGGCAGAGCAGGATGTATGTAGTCATATTCCAAGTTTCAAAAAAAATCAAAAGCACCCAATTGTGTGTAGCCAGTATAACTGACAGCATGATAGCAAACATTCAACACATCTTACATGCACCTGCAGGACATGCATTACCTGCTACTTCATAATATTTATACTGCCCCAGTATCAATTCCATTTTACATATTTACACTTTATTTGCTGAGAGCCCAAAGATTGTCAATTTGTAAGCATTTTGCTACCTGGAGTCAGACTACGAAGAAATGAATCACCATTATGAATGAAGGCATACAGCCCAGTTTTTTTACAGTATCAACCCGAGCCAGACACAAGATGAAAGGTGTATCCAATGCACATTTCTCAAGCGCAAGGGTGGTACCAGCCCATTGTACAGTACAATGTTAGAGACTAGGAGGGGCAATTTTGGTGGGGGGGTGGAAAGGAGGAAAGAGAGGGATGGATGGCAATAGAGGAAGGAGCTAACATTTATGACGGTTATGGCTTTTCTGACGTTAATTGAGCACCTGTGTATTTCCAGTATTTTCTGCTTTTATTTCATCTGCTCTTAATCTGGTGGATTAAGCAAAAGTACTTCGACAAATTGTTTTACTCTTCATCTTTGCACAAGGCATACCACAAAACTAGCAACCCTAAACTAGAAAGAACAGCCAAAATTTAGCTAAATCAGAGGAAAATTAATGACAAGTTTAAATTCTGTTTAATCACAAAAGACTAAAAGATCTGGTGACATAGAAGTTGAATCAACACTTGAAATTGAGAAACACAAAACCAAAATCTGAATGAAGCTTATGATCTTGTTCATTTTACAACGATGCTCAACTATACTTAAGAGCATCAAAAATTCATAGGTCAAGAGTTCTGAAGAACATGTCTGGCAACTCACCTTTCCAGTGATTTTTCCTTCCGAGAACTCAGTCCTGAAGCGCTGTGCAATGAAAATAAAAGATGACAAGTTGTTCAGCAGAAGAAATGAAGACGACAATTCCTTTTTCATCATGATTAAATAAAATATCTGCACATGGCACTCCACAGTTAATTTACTTTGCATTAGCTCAGCAACTTTATCCAGTGACAGGCCAGACAGATCCCAGGTTTGACCCCTGGTCTACGCTAAATAAGCTGATTCTGTAGTAGGACACTACAGTTGGCTTTAGCATTTGGGAAAGAACAAATAGGGCTCCTATTCCTGATTATACAGTGACCTCTCCTGGAGGTGCATGTTTGTGAACCAAGAGAAAGAACAGGATAAAAGCAAAATACTGCGAATTTAGAGTGGTAGTGGTACATGTGAATGGCGACTTTTCAAAGATACCTCAAGGCTAACTTATACATGGGTCTGCAGTCCAGTCTCGTTCTTAGAGTATGATTAAATAAGTGTAACAATATTCTTTCCTTTTTAAAAGTGGATAAAATAGCTTCCGAAGAAGGGTCACTGACCTGAAACGTTAACTCTGCTTCTCTTTCCATAGATGCTGCCAGACCTGCTGAGTATTTCCAGCATTTCATGTTTTTATTTTAGATAAAATAGCTTCCCCTGCTTTCCCCCCCCCCACCAATCTATTTTGGAAGTATAGCATCTTTAAAAAGACAGTGTAATTTACTGCCAGTCAGTTCCAAAGGTTCTTCAATCAGGCAATAAAGCTTGATGACCAACTCGAAATGTTTTACCGTATCAAAATAAGAGTTTTTCTGCTTTGTGAACTGATCAGCAGTCCCCATTAGTGAATACATAACTAAATCTTCCAAAGTTAAAACTCTCAATTCACACACCATATTGATACTTAAGCTATCCCCCCTCATCCCACCCTACGCAAAATGTTTTTTTAATAATTAGTATTAATTATGCTGTAATTAGTGGCATGTGAACATAACTGTTAAAGTGGAACCTGAGCATACTGACAAATCACAACTTACGACACATTAGCACTCAGTGCGGAGGCATTAATGTGTGTGTTGAAGCTCACTTCGTCCTGAGCACAATCTTGGCTGATATGTAGGTGTAGTACTAAGCATGTGCTGCATTATCAGAGGCAACATCTTTTGAATAGGATGTTAAGCTCAGATCCCATCTTCCTGCTCAGAAATGACATTAAAGATTTTATGGCACTATGCAAAGTGAAAATTTTCCCAAATGTCAGCTGTGGCTCAGTACCAGCACTCTTGCCATTAGACAGTTGTGGGTTCAAGTCACACTCCAGGAGACTGGAGCACAAAATCTAGCAGTACTGAGGGAACGCTCCATTGTTGGAGATTCTGCCATGCAAACAAGACGCTAAACTGAGGCCCAGTCTGTGCCCTCGGGTTGATGTAAAAGCTCCTATGGCAATATTATCTCGAGCTGGGGAGTTTCCACCCAGTTCCTGTCTAACATTTATCCCAAAACCACCACCTAATACAGATTACCTAGTCATTACCTCATTGCTGTTTGTGGCAACTCGCTCTGTACAAATTGGCTGTCATATTTCCTACATTACAACAGTGACTACACTTCAAAAGTACTTCATTGGATGTAAAGCAATTTGAGGTCCTAAGGTCATGAAATACAAGTCTTTAACTTCAAGACAAAGGTCCTACTAACTAAGCCAGGAAGAAAAAAGCCTGATCAGAGTTTTTAAACCTTTAAGAAAGGATCAGTAGCTGTTCTATGCTTCTGGGTGGAAACGGTGCTCCTTGGACTTCTCTTTAGATCTGCAACAATCTTTTATCCTCCCTCTGACCTTCCGCCTTAAGTATGAGACAAAATACTTCAAAAATGTTTCATCAATAACCTTTACAATAAATGTTTGTCTCTTTTGGGACTGGGGAGCAAAGGTCTGCAACAGGCCTTTCACCACCAAGACCTGGATTTGAATCCAGCCAAGAATGACTAGGTGAAAGTCTAAATAGAGGCGAGGATCCCTAGTAGTACCAATTCGTGCAAGTAAATATTGTAAAACTGCCTTCAGCTTGCTTCTAACTCTTCCTTTTTCCTGCATCAACACTCCTTACAAACCTCCGCTAAAATTGAGGTGCAAGTTAATCCCGCAAAGAGCACAGTATCGAGCAGTGAGCAGCTAGCTATAGTTATGTCACATATAAAATCAGTGACGAGAGCATTACACAAACACAATAATCAATTTAATGCACTGGCTGCCAATTACTAGTGAAATTTGGGTTAGGAAGATGTCAAGACAAAAACTGACTATTGGCCACTCCGACAATCATTTTGTGACACGAGTTCTGAATTTGCCTTTTACTAGTCTGTATCCACAGTCCCATATCCTTTAGTCATGAGATAATTTTGAAATAATGCTCGGGATTAATCCTTTCTATTCGGCATCTTACAAACCTGTATGGTCCCCTGTACTTTGATTCTGTATTCAAATTGCCTTAAGAGAAGGCATTGTTATTCCACACATAACCACACACATCTTTCCTCAAAAGGGTCAGAATGAGGTCAACAGGAAGACTATGAGAGAAGATATGGCCTATTAAAGCAGAACTGCTCTACAAATAGGCAGATCAGCTTATTTGTATTCTACACAAAGTATTTTCACTGAAAAGTAGGTAGTGATAAAAATTTGGGTTGCATTAGACATCAGTATTTAAAGTACATGCTACTTTTCAACAGGTCAATGAACAAATTGATGAAATAACTGAGCCCACATATATTAGAATTTAATTCTTGGTTTGTGCTCAAGTCAACCTCAAGCATGTTACATATAACTACCTAACATCTTGACGCTCTTTTTTCAGAGGAAAGCGAGTAATGGCAGGAGAGAACACAAACCAGAAAATTTCTTTACCCAGACAGTGGTTAGAATGTGGAACTCTCTACCACGAGGAACAGTTGAGGCAAATACCATGGATACATTTAAGGAATAGCTAGCTAAACACGAGGGAGAAAGGAATAGGAAGTTATACTGATAGGTTTAGACAGACAGGTAGGAGTAAGTTCATGTGGAGCATAAGCACTGGCTGGACCAGCTGGGCCGCTACTGTCCCAGCAAAAAAAAAAAGTCACCTTAACTGACCTTCAACTTGGACAGTTTTTCTGTCCAATCAATTCCCCACACCTCCTGGCTCTTTTCCACAGAAATATCTTCAGCAATGAACCTCTGATACTCTATCCTTCAAATATCTTCCGGACTCTCACTCCCTCCACATCTGTCCCTGAACCTGGACATCAGTTTGTCGATGCTCCAAGCTGACTTCACCCTACCTATGTCAACAGAACAGGACTGACTATAACTTTGGACTCGCTCCTATTGTCTCCTCTATTCCCGGTTTATTACCAGGATATACCTATCTTAATCTTACTGGGTAATTATTCCGATGTAACTTGAATTTGTGTGCCCATTCGCATATGCATTTTGGCTGCCGCTCCAGAACGGAGACAATTACTTCTATTGCCCTTCTCTCTATGTCTTCTCTCCTGTCATTGTATCTTCTTTCATTTCACCCTTCTCAGGTACTCTGCCCCCACAGATCCCTGCCCCACTCTTTCCACATCTCTTCAATGCCCAAGCCTCAAAATTCACCCCCCCCGAAATCCCTCTGCCTCTCAAGACGCTCTTAAAACCTTCCTCTGACTAAGGTTTTTGTAATTTGTCCCAATATCTCCTTATGTGGCTCATTAACAAAATTTGACAATGCTCATGAAGTGCTTTGGGACATTTTACCACATTAAAAGCACTATATAAATGCAAGTAGTTGCTTCTTGTGCCAGAAAGAACGAGAGAGAAAACGTTCTAACAAAACCACAGTGGCTTTTATTAGAAACATTTTGATAGACTTAATATTTCAAAGGACAGCTCTAGCAAATGCTCTCAATATTGATTAATGGTTATTTAGCACATCAAATTACTGATTATATCCTCCCCATCGGAACATACTCCATGAATCAATTTGCAAGTTCATTTAGAAATTGAATTGTCAAATACAACCAAGCTGTAGGATACAACAACTTGCATTCATATAGCACTTTAACGTAACAGAATGTCCCAAGGCAAAGAGGAATGGTTTATCAAAGTCAACTTGACCCATCTAATTCTTAGTCCTAATTGTTTTGAAAATGTGAAGGAAGCATTTGACAGCAGGGCAGCTGATGGAGCTGCAATTTGGATCCAACAGAACATAATCTTAAATTCACTGCAGCAAATGCAATTTTTCTTGAATTGAGAAACCTAGCTGAAGAAACCGCCACCATCAGGGCTGAAGATAGCAGAAAAGAATGTAAACATAAATCAGATTAAGCAACACCTATCCTAGGTTTTAAAATCAGAAAGTTGCAGAAATGGTAAAGTTAGTCTGGATTTTATGACAGTGTAGGGAAGAGAAAGAACACAAAATCTTTTGAGTTCAGAAGGAATCTGGATTCAACTGATTTGGCTAATAAGCTTTTGCTTCTGAGTCCTAAATGAGAATCTCTAGCAAAGTTAGCATTCTATTGACACGGCGACTAATGGTTTACCTACAGTTAAACTGTAAATTGCAATACAGTCTGTCAATTCAAAGTCCCTTTTGCTCAATTATCCACTTCGAATGAAGACATTTTAAAGCAAAACCACAAGAACACAAAAAACACAAAGCAACTATTGAAGTGCACGTGAACAAAATGAAAGCACTGTGCAAGGTTTGCAACACCATTTCTTCAGCAATTGCATAACACCGGACATCCTGACAGTACAGTCCAATCCTTTCAGTTTCGGCAAACGTCTACTGAAATCGGTGACTTGTCTCCCGATCTCTGCTGTTGGCAACTCAAGAGAAAAGTTTGCCGTTAAACCAATTTAAGGATGTGTATTGCCACTGAAGTAAATCAGTTGCTGAAACAAAACCACAAACAAAGATACCCAACTACAGGGGACCCCAGCACTGTACAGTAAGTGCAACATGGTTGGGTTGTCACATCAACCCTCCAGGAATGCCTCCAACTAGAGTTGGTAACTCTACATGGAAATGAGGAGTGAATTGGGCACCTTTCCTGACTTATGAGCAGCAGGAGCATCCTTCCACACAGCATCAATAATTTCCATGACAGCAAGATGAACAAATTTAAACCTCATGTCTGCTAGCAGTCAAAACAAACAACTGCTTAAGAGGAGGGCGGCACAGTGGCGCAGTGGTTAGCACCGCAGCCTCACAGCTCCAGGGACCCGGGTTCGATTCCAGGTACTGCCTGTGTGGAGTTTGCAAGTTCTCCCTGTGCCTGCGTGGGTTTTCTCCGGGTGCTCCGGTTTCCTCCCACAAGCCAAAAGACTTGCAGGTTGATAGGTAAATTGGCCATTATAAATTGTCACTAGTGTAGGTAGGTGGTAGGGAAATATAGGGACAGGTGGGGATGTTTGGTAGGAATATGGGATTAGTGTAGGATTAGTATAAATGGGTGGTTGATGTTCGGCACAGACTCGGTGGGTCGAAGGGCCTGTTTCAGTGCTGTATCTCTAATCTAAAAAAGTTGTCTGCATGTACGGAATCCTCTACTAACAGCTGCAGCTTTTGTTTGTGGAATGACTTTTACTTCCCATTGCCTTGCAAAAATTAGACTGGGAGTCAGGGATTGTAGTTTAAAATGAGATGAGTCACTTACCCTCTCTGATCCTACTACCGTCCTGTCATATCCAATTCTTAACCAGTTCTTTTGAGCAGGTGATCGGACACCCACAGGATGGAAGTGTGCTTAAGTATGCCGTTATGGTCCCAAGTATTTCATCGGGATCTAACTGCAATATTAGTTGGAGGCATGAATGGGGAAGCAGTGATTGAATCTCTGTCAGGCAGACCTGCTGCTGGTAGCTGAATCGTGGACCACGAGAGCCCCAGAAGCCAAGTTATAAATATTTAAACTTTAGGCTTCCTTGTTGGCCAGGAGGAGCAAGAGTGCCCACCTTGTCCCCACTCACAGGCAAAAGTTTGCCCACATTGCTGCCAGTGCCAACCTCCCCTCCCACTAAAGGCATGCTCGGGTCTGCAAATGAGACCCGACAGAACCCCATCCAACCCAACCATCAGTTAACTTACCTTCTGTTTTTCACTTTGTTCCTTACCTGCACAAGCTTAAAATAACAAAACCACCTTTAAAGCCCATAAAGTAAATTAACATTAGAGTCATTTACCTGAGGTACTGATGGATCGGGCCGGATCAGACATGCTCTAAGCCCGAATGCTGGACCCGGAAGTGCGACCCAACCTGAACCCAACATATGTAGTCGGGTCTTGACTGGTTCCAGTCAGGTAGCAGGCCTTTACCTCCCACCCCCACCCCACACTGATATCCTCAGGTAACAGCTAGGGACTGTTCTCATGTTCATGGCTGCAGCCCCCTACTGTAAAACTCCCACAACATACAAGTTTAATCATTTACACCATACAACAGCATATGACCTTTCCTTCACCACTAGCTACATTTCAGCAAACATCAATTCTTTTGAAGTAATGCAGTCACAGACACCCCCACCTGATTCAACAAGTCAATATACAATATGTCTTGCTTAACCAACCAATAAAAAGGGCCCAATTATCCTGAAGATCCTGCATTTAGCTCCCACTTGTACAATGGCCAAGACCATTCATTTTCTGGACTGTTCCTTGCCTTCTTGAATTGCTACAGCATGAAACTTGCATCATAAAGAAGATTATTTTCCTCTAAAGTGGAGCAGCTTTAAGAAACTTCAAAGAAGCCATGCCATGGACCACTTAGGCACCTGCTGACACTTAGAATTCTCCAGCTTCATTCCCAATCACATCCTTCTATAGAACTTCAAAATCTCAAATAGGTTTGTGTGCAAGTCATTGGCGAACTTAAAATGCTAAACCAGGTGCACCTGCAGAGAATCCCTGAGCTGAAGGGGTTTAGGGTAACTAAGCATGGAAAGGCTCAAATTCTGTGAGGTAGACTGGCACAGGAATTCTGATCAGGCCTTGAAATGCCAGGGACTTCCAACTAAGGAATGTCCAACTATTAAAAGGTTATATCCATTTCTAACTTCAGCTATCCTTTTGTGCTGCACAATTGTCAGCAGTGATTTTATCACTGACTTAGACACTCACTGGATAATATCTGAACACATTTAAATAGGCACTTCCTGGTGTCATAGGAAATTTATCATCCCATCGATCTTGCTGGCTTCAAGTAGAGAGGTTAGATGCGTTCTAACCTTCTGCACTTTCCTACTCCATGCCACACTGGCATCAGAAAGGAAAACTACATCTCTTACTTTAAGATAGCTCTCAGGGCTAAAGTGACTGTGCCCACTTAAATCACACTATCTACACTGTTATATGCAGAAAGAAATATAACACTTACTGATTATCTGAATCAAATATAGATAGTTATTTTACCACCTGATTATTATGTAAACAGTTCTTTTATTTTTTTATTTATTTAGAGATACAGCACTGAAACAGGCCCTTCGGCCCAGAGTCTGTACCAACCAACAACCACCCAATTATACTAACCGTACAGTAATCCCATATTCCCTAACACCTCCCTACACTAGGGGCAATTTACAACAGCCAATTTACCTATCACCTGCAAATTTTTTGGATGTGGGAGGAAACCAGAGCACCCAGCGAAAACCCACGCAGATACAGGGAGAACTTGCAAACTCCACACAGGCAGTACCCAGAATCGAACCCGGGTCGCTGGAGCTGTGAGGCTGCGGTGCTAACCACTGCGCCGCCCTAAGAAATTAGTGAACTGATGACTTTTTAATGATAATCAACGATAGTTTTCAATTCCATATTTTTTTTCATTAATTAATTGAATTTAAATTCCACCAGCTGCTGTGGTGGGATTTGAACCCATGTCCTCAGGACATTAGCCTGAGCCTCTGGATTACCAGTTCAGTGACATTACCACTATGCCACCATCTTCTAAAGCTCAAGTAAAACATACCAATGCCTCCGTTAGTAACTCTGTTCTATGTTCAGTAGAAAATTTAAGGGTTTCGGATTTTTTTCCACTTCCTTTACGAAAGGTCAAGTTGAACTCTGTTCCCTGTCCTTTCCCAACAGGACCGATGCTGCAGATATCACCATAAGGCCACTATAAGGAAAAAGGAGTTTACCAAGTTATAGAACATTTTCTTGAACTTGGGCATAATTTAAATGATGTACTTCAAGGTTGTATATTGCAGCTGCCCTGATGTGCAAAAATCACTGCTGCAACAAAAAGTCACTCAGCAAAGAATGTGATATGTAGAATGTGTTATGGCATTTGGAAATACAAGGTCAGCAGCATGTGGTTCCCATTAGAATTAAGTGCTTTGTAAAGGAACAGGTTTTTTTCCTACTAATTTTCAACTTTTACTGTTGAGTGAGCTTCTGTTAAAGGATGAAAGTGTAACACAGGTTCACTTTATTCTGGATAAATGTGTGTTTTAACAAAGTTCAATTTAGTCAGTGGGAATTAAAATAAATACTGGGCAGAGACAGTCTTTATCCTATAAGAAATTACAAAGAAGCCCTCTCATTAGCTCTAACCTGGAAAAGGCATTTGCTTGAAAAACTGCACAGATCTGAAAATTAGGGAGTGAGAGTTAAATTAAGAGTATGATCTGTGTGATGCAAGGATATGACAATTCAGCTTTGAATGATAAACATGGATTGGGTAATGTAGAAACACGTGAATTCTCACTTAGCAGGGTAGGGGGAAAAAAAATGTCTAAAAAGTGCAAGTTAGAATAGACTTTGGAATTCTAAGAGGAGTCATCAGCCTTGAACCCCACAAACTTAAGAATTGTAATACATGTGAATTCTCCTGTGAACTCGCAAAGTAAATTGACAGTAATAGTTATCACTGCTTAATACGTTGAACGTCAACAGATGTTCTTTAACCCTACTATTTTTAGGGGTATCTGACAAACTTATGATTAAGGACTACTGTCCAAAAGGAATAGCTTCTGTTCCAATAGCTGCTCACATTCACAGGCTAGCTTATACAGGAAGAACATCCACTTGCGTCTTTGTAACTGTACCCTGGCGCAAGTCATGGCCAAGGTCACCAGTTCATGGCAAATCATCACACAATGTGATGCTCAATGCACATGTAAAAACAGCCAAAACCCCCGGTAATTTTTAAAAAGTTAGTTTATGCAAACAGCAATTAGAAACTTGACATTTGCCAAAGTGAAGTCCCCAAAGAACTACTAAAATGCCCAGCAGTTGGGGGCTGGGATAGTATAGTCAGGAGCAAAGAGAAAGGATGATAGCAAGACAATCAGGGCAGTCGATGACTAACTTTCTGAAACAGATTTTTCTGGGCAAATTTGAGTCATTTCCAAATCACAATTTCATTACATGCAAAACAAATGTTACATATAAAACTCAACACAAAAACAGGTAATCATCTTTAAACTAACCAAAAAGTGTCACCTAAGTGACTACAATCCATTACCTGATTGGTAGTTTCTAGGGTGCTGGGATTATATGTGGTTACAGCATGTGTACCAACTGAAAAGACTCGCTTATATCTAAGGGGAAAAAACAAAAGGACATTTGTACAGTTCAATATCAGCACACAATAATTAGTATTCCTTATACTAAAACAAAGGAGTTTTGCTTAATTTGAACAATTCATTTAACAGTGAGTAGTTACTGCAGTGGTTTGGTGATAATCTTCCAAATAATCAAATGTTTAATGGATTCAGTTTTAAGCTTTGAAGGTGCACCTAAAGGGGAGGGGGAAAAAA
The DNA here is from genome assembly GCF_036365525.1 of Heterodontus francisci. Lineage (NCBI taxonomy): Eukaryota > Metazoa > Chordata > Chondrichthyes > Heterodontiformes > Heterodontidae > Heterodontus > Heterodontus francisci. The sequence continues at coordinate 15,658,823 of NC_090372.1, read as the reverse complement.
AAAAATCAAACTAATACATAATCGTTCCCACATCGCAAAGGAAGCAGGCAAGCTTCAAGAATACAGATAAGAACACATGAGCTAGAAATCTAAAAGAAAAATTCTAGAAATACAAAGTTGGTCAACAGCTGAAAGCAAAAAGCCAATTGATGTTTCAGGTCAATCCCTTTGCTCAATGCAATACTTTGCACTCTGAAACTCGCCAATTCAGATCTTCCAAATAAGATCTTCTAACAAACTGAGGGACACTACCTTCTCCACTGCTTCTACAAATCTATAATATAGAGACTAGAACAGTTAAAAGCAATCAAGTGTGGTCTAACCAAGGTTACACATTTCACACAACTTCTCTGCTTTTCAATTCTATCCCTCCTGAAATGAACCACGGCACTTTGAAAAAAAAATGGCATTAACCTGGATCACTAGAGTTAAGTAACAGTACCCCTAGATCTCTCTGCTCTTGTACCCCATTTAGATTTATTTTGAGGATTATCTGGCCTCTATTCTTAAATGTGCACCATCACACACTTACCCATTTTAAATTCATTTGCCAATTACCTGTATATATTCAGCATATTTATTAATACTTTCTGAATTTTGTCACAGCCTTCCTTGATATTAACTATACCCCCCAATTTAGTGCCATCCACAAATTTTGAAATTGTACTTATTTCAGACTCCAAATCATCTGTAAATGAACAATGAATGGTCCCAGCATGGATCCTTGTGTAACACCACCTCTGACCTTTTGTCAGTCTGTGTATCTACCTATGACGCCCAACACACTTTTTCTGCAGCCAGCTTGCTATCCATTCTGTTACTTGTCACAACTCCACATGTCCTGACTTGAGTTGTGAGTCTATGTGGTACATTATCAAGGCCTTTTGACAATCCAAACAGATTACATCTACTAGATTACCCTTGTCTTCTCAGAGTTCTCTGAAAAAAAATATGGTTGGCGAAGCATGACTTTCCCTTCAGAAATCTGTGATTATAAAGATTCCATGATCTTTCCTGTTACTGATGTTAAGCTAACTGGTCTATAGCTCCGTGGCTTATTCTACCTACTTTAACTATAGGTATTACATTAGCTGTCCGCCAATCCTTTGGCACTACTCCCTTTGTGATATATGGATAGATATAAACTCTCCACGTTTGATAAATTTACAACTTATATTTATGTTTACAGGCATTATATAAAACACCCAATGCGCTTCACAGGAGCATCACAAAACAAAATATGATATTAATGATCTCACCCTTTCTATCTTACGTTTTTTTAAAATCTTTTTTTCCAATTTCAAGTCCATTAGTTTCCCTAGTAAATAACAAGGCAAAATAACTATTCATATTTCTTCCATTTTGTTGTCATCACCTTCAAATTCATCTCATCAGCCCTTAGTGGCTCTATCCCTGGACTGATTTCTCTTTTGCTTTTTGTGTCTGTAGAATACCTTACCATTTATTTTTATATTTGATCATTTAATTTTGTAGTTTCTTTGCTTTGACTTTTTGACCTTTCTTAACCTCATGTTCCTTTTTATCATCGCTACTTGTTGTCAATGTAGAGAGTGCATGCTGCCGCCTTTAATTTTAATTCTACCCTCATCTATTCACCTGTATAGTTTCAATATTGGCTAGTTTGTTTGCAGAATATATTTCTCCTGAACTGAATATCTTTTTAAAATATTTCCCACTGCTATTTGTCAACATTTTTTTCCATTTGATCTTCCCTTGTTCCATTCTCATCCCTTCAAAATCAGCTTTTCCCCCAATCTGTCACTTGGATTGTTGTCCTACTCATGTCTTTCTCAATCATTAGTTTAAAACTTATGTTGTGATTGCTATTGCCTAGGTGTTGCCCTCCACTTACTTCTCTTATCTGCTCTGGTTCATTTCACATTACTAGATCCAGTAATTCCTCTCTTGTTGGATCTATGTACTGTGTAAGAAGGGTGTTCTGCACACACTAAAATCCACATTCCCATTTCGCCTACTCCTTCCTGCCACTTAATTTAGGGGTAGTTGAAATCTTTCATGATCATTTTTGCATGTCTTTTACTCATTTCATTGATATGCACACACATTTCTGCCTCCACTTCCCTTCTACTATTAGGTAGCCTGTAAGTACTGCTACTAGTATGATCAGTCATTCTTATCCATTATCTCAATTCATAAGGATTCTGTTTTTCTCTTAAAGGTTACTGATGTCCTATTTTTCCACTGCAGTTATATTGCCTCTAATTAGTATACCCAACCAACCCCCCCCCCCGCCCCCCCACCTTCCCTATACTTACTAAATACCTTATATCCTGCACTAATCAAGTGCCAATCCTTTCCTTAATATAGCCATGTTTTAGTTATTCCCTACTATCTCACTACAGATTATTGCCTCCAGCTTTGTTTCAGATACTGTGCAGACAATTCATTTTTTTTTTTCCATTAACTGTTCCACTCACTTCATATTTAACAGACATCTCATGCTCTGTAACCGTATCTGTTCAATGCCAGCCCACAATTAGTGATGGGAAACCTCTGGAGACCATTATCAGGATAAAATTGTCACTTGGAAGAACATGAATTCATAAATGACAGTCAGCAGATTTATTAAAGGCAAACTATGGTTGAAACTCGATTTGAGTTAGTCAATGAAATAAAGGATTGATGAAGGTAGCGAGTGCAGTTAATATTGTGTATACGGATTGTTGGAAGGCTTTGATAAAAGTGCCACATAATAAATGTTAGCAAAATTGAAGCCAATTGGATTAAAGGTGCAGTGGCCGCATGGATAAGAAATTAGCCGAGATATAGAAAGCAGATAAGTAGTGAACAACTGTTTGTCCCCCAGAGTTTATCAGGATCACTGCTCCTTTTGTTGTATATTTATGATCTGAACTTGGGTATGGGGGGATAATTTCAAAGCTTGCAAAGGGCAAAGGTTGGAAATGGAGTACAAAGTGAAGAGGACAGTAGCATATTACAGAAGGGGGACAGACTAGTGAAATGGGCAGATGAAATTTAATGCAGAATTGTGAAGTGCTGCATTTTAAAAAGGAAAAAAAAAAAAAGAGGTAATGCAAATTAAATGGTACAATTTTAAAAAGAGTGTGCAAGAACAGTCACTGGGGGTTCACATGCACAAAACTTTGAAGGTGGCAGGACAAATTGATAAAGCGGTTAAAACATATGGGATCCTTAGCTTTATAAAAAGAGAAAGACATAAAAGGAAATTATGAAAAACCTTTATATTACTGGTTAAGCGGCAGCTAAAGAATTGTGTCCAAATTTGAGCACTCCACTTTGGGAGGATGTGAAGGCCTTGGATAAGGTGCAGGAGATTTACCAGAATGGCATCAGGGATGAGGGACATCAGTTATGTGGAGGGACTAGAGAAGCTGGGATTGTTCTTACAGCAGAGAAGGTTAAGTGGAGATTTAACAGAGGTGCTCAAAATTGAGCAGTTTTAATAAGAGTAGATTGGTAGAAACTATTTGTATTGGCAGGAAGGTTGGTAACCAGAGGACACATATTCAAGATAACAGACAAAAAATTCAGGTGGGAAAATAAGATTTTTGAACAATTTTATTTTGATACAGCAAGTCTAATGGTTTGGAATGCATAGCTGAAAGGGTGGTGGAAGCAGATTCAATAGTAAGTTTCAAAAAGGAATTAGATATATAACAAAGACAACTTGTACTTATACAGCACCTTTAACGTAACACACAGGTACGTGTGGGATAATGGAACAGGAACTCCCATATGATTTTCCTTCCCTAAAGATGTGCATATGTCTACTGCTGCTCCAGCTTATAGCTAATTCTGCACAGAATGTGGGGCTCTCCTGGTCTGCATGGCTTACTTGCTTACGAGCTGAGGTTAAACTTGCCAAGCCATCAAGAGAGCCAGGTGCTGCATTTTAACATTAAAACTGCAGGTTACATGTCAAAGACAACTGTTTGCAGTACAGTACAGAGGGACGCAGTAAAGTCACCACTGTGTTGTGCTAGACCTGCACAGCTCTTGCAAAATGCCATAAAATCCAAATCAGTGCCAATTATTGTTTGAAAGAATTTCAACTCAAGGGATTGATAGAAAGGTCTGATATTTCCAGTAAGTAGGCACTTAGGCATTGTCATTCAGCACTTAGTGGTGCCCCACTACCTAAAGATTTTAAACCTTATAATTATCTCCCATAAAAGATTCAATCCATCTAATTTCTCGCAGGCAAAGCAGATTTGGCTTTCCAGGCTCAAGTCCATCCACAAGCAAGTCTAAGATCCAAAATTTCAGCTCTTTGAAGAGATGTTGTTAAAGGCAAGGTTTGACTTTTCCTAAGCTGAAAAACCCAGGGCATTTTTATCTAAGTGAGTGAATTAGTGGGTACTAAAATTTAACCTATTCGGATTAAAACATAATGTTTCTCTAAATTCTGCTCAATATACCAGACTTTAGATCACAAATTCTTGTAGAATGATGCTTGGCCAAGTCAAGTATTAGTAAATGACATTTTCTTCTGCCAGTTAATCAACTCACAGGTTAAATGCGTCAACAAGACTTGATAGAAGTATAAAAGCAAAATACTGCAGATGCTGGAAATCTGAAATAAAAACAAGAAATGCTGGAACCACTCAGCAGGTCTGGCAGCATCTGTGGAAAGAGAAGCAGAGTTAACGTTTCGGGTCAGTGTTCCGAAGAAGGGTCACTGACACGAAACGTTAACTCTGCTTATCTTTCCACAGATGCTGTCAGACCTGCTGAGTGGTTCCAGCATTTCTTGATAGAAGTATACATCTACTCAAGGGCCCTAGAATTCTATTGCATGAGAACACATTCTTATAGAAGTTCTGTTCAAAGATGTCCCAATTTTGTTGGCAATGCATAAGGTGTTAATGGGTTCATTTTTTTTTAAATTGCACATTTTAAATGGTTTAAAACATTTGCTGCACTTAATACAAATTGCCATGTACTTCGCTGTTCACAGTATTAGCTTACACTTAAGTCACCTGATTTTCATTTAGCAAACTGACAGCTTAACATTGAATCAGCTAAATAATTAGATAACGAATACCTAGTGTTCTGAATTGCATTGGTGTTAAATCAACACCAGTCAAATCCTCATTAATTTGTAGTTTATTGATCCCCATGCCTTTCTTAACTTGTACACAGCTGCAAAATATAGAGATTACATATTCATGCATTTCACACCTCAGACAACTGCAATTTAATAATCTTAGTCCTCACTGACTTGTAGTTTATCAAAATCAGAACCAGATCAATTCCAACAGTGACAATTGGGAAAAAGCCAGAGGACAAATTCAAAGACAGGTGTTAAATTCCACTGAGATGATTGGAGCTAGAGTCGTGGAGTACGAGATTCCTCAAATATACCTTAGTGCAAGCAAAGCCCTGTTTTGTCTGTCAACTATGCAGATTGAGACATTTCCCTAAATAGCATAAACTAGATAACTTTTTCCTAGTTTACCACATTAAAGTTACCTTATGCTTCTGAAAACTGAATCATTCCTTTGACAACGTCATACATATGTTGGAAAAGTGACTATAACATTTTATTTTAAACAAAATAAATAACTTCACTGGGTATTAGCAAGGTGCAAGAAGTTAATAATACTGAGATTCACCATTCCAAGTCTTGCTTCACATTAAACTGTGTAATTGTGACTTGTGTCATTCTAGGCCCCCACCTGCCAAGAATAAGGCACATTATTTTTCTCATGAACATTGATTTTAAACTGTTACTGGAGTGAAGAAAGGACTTGTTAATCAGATCAGCCGTGGCTGCAAAAGATATTTGCATATTAACAGGTGATTGGAAGGACAAAAGGACCATTCCCTGACACATTCAACCCACAATGGACCTTGATCACCAGGTCTTGTGTGTAAGAGGAACATTCCAGAGACAGCTAAGGTGATACAATCCAAGACGTGGTCAGACCAGTTAGTCACATGACTAACCTGCTTGGCAACCCGAGCTTTTCTGAATTGTATAAACAGCTTGAACTCAGAGAAAGTCTGTTTGCTCCTGGACTGAGAAGATCTCTCCTGTCTGCACCCATCTCTTTCTCAAGCCTCTGAATCCACTGAAGACAAATGAATCCCAAGAGAGAAAAGTCTCCTACAGCAAACAAGGTTCAAGAAGAATACTGGCCCCCAACAAAAAGTCAGATCTACCTACAATCAAGGACGCAACAGTTAGCTTGAAGAACAGTAATCAAAACCATCTTCATATATTGCCTCAAACTTTTCCACTTTATTTTTCTTCTGCCCTTTTCTGTCTCTATTTGCATATGTATCGTGTATGCATGCTAGTGTGGGTGCGTCATGTATCCATAGGCGTCAACCGAATTAGAGTTTAAGTTTAATAAATTTAAATTTTTCTTCATTAAACTTAAAGCCTGTTTGTGCTGGTTTCTTTGCCTTATAATTGGAAAGTGGCAAACAAGGATTCACCAAAGGGGGAGCTAAAAACACGGTGTGTTTAAAATTAAACCCTGTTACAGTAAGACCAGGTGAAGGCTGAAAGGAACCCCTAGACACCTTTCTCACCTAGTCGTAACACTTGTAACATGAAAGCTTAAGCATGTGATCTATTGACACCAAATATTCAGCATGTTGCTTTGTTTTGAGACCTGATTTACAAAACAGGTTCTATTTTGGGGGAGAAACAGATCTCAAATTCTGGCCAACTTAGTACTTCAGCAGCTCAAGACATAATGCATTAAACTACAGAAAATTTCTACACCATAGCATATCCATCAACAAGTTTACATTTGCATTATCTCCAACTGCATCAACAGTAATCGCATATCCATTGTGCACTAGCTACTTCAATCAACATTGACTGACACTGCATTTGAACCAGCTCATAAAACTCTTCCTGTAATTACAAAACTGCTTTCAGCTATGTGAAAAACACTACAGAAACAGTAGTGCCCCAAATGTCACTTAGAATTACAGTCTTACAGCAAGAGGTAGGCCATTTGACCCATCCTGGCTCTTTGCACGAGTTGCCCGAATTAGTTGCAGACCCCAGTTTTATCCCCTGTAACCCTGCAAATTAGTCTTCAAGAACACATTCACATTCAAGAAAGTTCATGCAGTATCTGCTTTTACCACCCTTTCAGGTAACACTTTCCAGATCTCATCAACCCATTAAAAAGTTTTGCTTTATTGCCCTTCTAGTTCCTTTGCCAATTACTTTAAATCCATGTCCTCTGGTTACTCACCCACTTGCCAGGGGAAACAGTTTCTCCATACTTGCTTTATCAAAACCCCTCAATTTCGAATACCTCTATTACGTCTCCCTTCAATCCCAGCTGTTCCAATCTCTTGACATAACTGAAGTCCCTCCTTCCCAGTACCATCCTGGTAAAATCACTTCTCCAAGGCCTTGACACCCCTCCTAGACATACTTCAGCTGAGGCCTAACTTGTGACTTGTAAAGGTTTAGCATGACTTCCTTGTTTTTGCATTCAATACTCCTATTTACAAAGCCAAGTATCCCCTGCAATTTCTGAACTACCTTATCAACTTGTCCTGCCAAGTTCAAAGATTTGTGAATATGTGCCTGCAGGTCCCTATGCTCTTACACACTCCTCAAAATCAAGCCATTTAGACTATACTGCCTCTCCATGTTGTTCCTCCCAAAGTGCATCCCTTCACACTTGTATGAATTAAAATTGCATTTACCATGTGTTTGCACATTTCACCAGTTTGTCTAAACTGTATTAATTGCAATGAAAATATGGAAACCAACCAAAATTGAGGATAGGTATTAACACACTCAGAGCTCTGAATGACATAACTGCCAGACTGGGGCTGTGCCAAGTAGTGAGGGGACCAACACAAGGAGTCCTGAAGACAAAGTCATATCCCCACAATGAGGACCTGCTAAATCATGTAGTGTGGCACCACCAACATGCTACATGAGACAAACTAAGACCTACTAGCCCAAAATTTGGCACCCATGAGGCAACGTGTGCCAACAGCAGAACTGTATACTGCCACAATCTGTAACTTCATTCCTTCATCATTGGCAAACCAGATAGTCAATTCTATTTGAAAGGGAAATTGGAGCTGTAGGAGGGCAAGTCAGGAGTAGCATCAGGCATACCAACTAGCAACCTAGTACAGCTACTATACAGGGCATCACACATGCGAAACACCAAAAGCAGCATACTATAAAAAAAGATTCCCACAATGAATCTGAACAAAGTTCTCCAGCTCTACAATAAGAATGGTATGGAATTCCATGATGTCCCATATACTACGTGCTCCTCTACCTTTTTGGAAGGCAAATCGGAAGCACTCATGGCACAGTTATAAGCAAACAAATGTTTATTTAGCATCGAATAAACAAAATTCTGTTTTCCAGCAAGACACATCCATTTCCTACAGCTCTTCATATTAAATCAAAACAACTTGGGATATCTTTGATGTGAAATTTCTATTTGCAGCACTAGTATATCTATTCAACTATGCCTCCCATTATATGAAAACCCATATGAAATACACAGAACAAAGCACTGACCAGCATCTCAAAACTAATACTGTATGCAAAAGTAAACAACTGATATTTATGGTGACTCCGTTTGTTCCAAATAGGTAAAGTCCTAAAATGTTACACCTATTTAATCGTAACTGCATTTCAAGGAGTATCTAATTTCTAGTGAAAGCCTTTGAATCATCTTGAGGAAGTGACAAGGCACTGTATAGATGGAGCTTTCTTCTCAACAGCATGAAAATCTTCAATTGCAACTGAAAACCAGAAATGTTATTTAAAAAATTGCAGACAATAATTAAATTTTTTTAAATTGCGTAAACTTTTCAACAATATGGAACAATTACCTCCAATATCAGAAAGAGTACTTACTTTCCCCTCCATGAGTGTTTTGTTGTGTAGAAACAGGCCAAATCTTTATTTTCTTTGATGATATTCATTTTGAAGCGTGGCCTGAAAAACAAAATGTGACATATATAGGTAGAGAACAAAAAAAAAGTGAACATTTACAAATTGTTAACTGATTATCTTGTCAACTGCAGTTGACTCTTGAAATGCCCTCTGAAATGGCCTACCAAGCCACTTCGTTGTATTAAACCGCTACAGAAAAGTTGAATAAAGCGGACGGACCACCTGGCTTCGATCTAGGCACCCCCCGCCCAGTTGACGCTGCAAAGTCTTCCACACCAACATCTGGGCACCTGAGCCAAAATTGGCACAGACTAGACAAGGAACAGCCCGACATAGTAATATCTTTTAAATTGTTTCATGGGATGAGGGCATCGCTGGCAAGATCCAGCATTTGTCACCCATCCCTAACTGCCCTTGACAACTGAGTGGCTTGGTAGGCCATTTCAGAGGGAAGTTAAGAACAAACCGCATTGCTGTGGGTCTGGAGTCACATATAGGCCAGACCAGGAAAGGACGGCAGATTTTCTTGCCTAAAGGACATTAGTGAACTAGGTAGGCTTTTACAACGATTAATAGTTTCATGGTACCATTACTGAGACCAACTTTCAATTCCAGATTTTTATTATTTAAAAGTTAACTGAATTTAGATTCCATCAGCTGCCATGGTGAGATTTGAACTAGTGTCCCCAGGGCATTAGTCTGGGACTCTGGATTACTAGTTCAGCTACATTACCACAATGCCAGTGAACCATACCTTACAGCCACTGTCCCAGACTCCTCCATCACCATCCTTGGGTATGGGCTGTCCTACTGGCAGGACAGACCCACTAGAGATGGCAGCACATTGGCAAAGTCAAGAGAAAATGGTCCTGGGAGTCAACATTGACTCCAGACCTCAAAGTCTCACGGCATCAGGTCAAATATCAGCAAGAAAACCTCCTACTGATTACCACCTACAGATGTCCCTCAGCTGATGAGCAAGCACTCCTCTGTGTTGAACACTATTTAGAAGCAGCACTGAGAGTAGCAAGAGCACATAATATAGTCAAGATTGAGGGGGGGGGGGGGGGGGGGGGGCGCGGTGGTACTTCAATACCCATCACCAAGAGTGGCTCGGTAGCACCACCGCTGACTGAGCTAGCAGAGTCCTGAAGGACATATCTGCCAGACTGGGCTTGGGACAGATGGTGAGAAAACCAACAGGGAAAAACCTGCTTGATGTCACTCTCACCAATCTACAGGTCACAAATGCTTCTGTCCATGACAGTATGGATAGGAGTGACCAACGCACAGTCCTTGTGGAGACCAAGTCCCGTCTTCACACTGAGGACACACTTGACCATATTGTGTGACGCCACCATGCTAAGCGGACGATTCAGAACCAAACGAACAGCTCAAAACTGGGCATCCATGATGGATTGTGGGCCATGAGCAGCAGCAGAATTGTATTCAACCATAATCTGTAACCTCATGGTCTGGTGGCATATCGCTACCATTATCAAGCCAGGGAATCAACCCTGGTTCAATGAGAGGTATAAGTGAGCACGTCAGGAACAGCAACACATACCTAAAAATGAGGTGCTAACCTGGTGAAGCTACTACACAGGACTACATGCATGCTAAACAGCAGAAGCAACATGCTATAGACAGCTAAATGATTCCACATCCAACAGATTAAATCATAGTCTGCAGTCCTGCCCCATCGAGTCACGAATGGTGGTGGATACTTAACTAACCAGAGGATGTAGTGGCCCCACAAACATCCCCATCCTCAATGATGGGGGGAGTCCAGCATGCTAGTGCAAAAGACAAGGCTGGAACATTTGCAACCATCTTCAGCCAGAAGTGCTGAGTGGGTGATCCATCTCGACCGCCTCCTGAGGTCCCCATCATCATAGATGCTGGTCTTCAGCCAATTCGATTTACTCGACGTGATATCAAGAAACGGCTGAAGGCACTGGATACAGCAAAGGCTATGGGCGCCGACAACATCCCGGCTGTAGTACTGAAGGCTTGTCCTCCAGAACTAGGCGTGCTGCTAGCCAAGCTGTTTCAGTATAACACCGCATCTACCTGACAATACAGAAAAGTGCCCAGGTACGTCCTGTCTACAAAAAGCAGTACAAACCCAATCCAGCTAATTACTGCCCCATCAGTATACTCTCAATCATCAGCAAAATGAAGAAAAGCATCCTTGATAGTGCTATCAAGCAACACTTACTCACCAATGCTCAGTTGGGGTTCTGCCAGGACCACTTGGCTCCAGACCTCATTACAGCCTTGGTCCATCATGGCAAAGAGAGTTGAATTCCAGGGGTGAGATTGACTGCTTTTGACATCTAGGCAGCATTTGATCGAGTGCGGAATTAAGGCACCATAGCAAAATTGAAGGCAATGGGAATAAAACTCCCCACTGACTGGAGTCATACTGAGCACAAGGTAAGATGGTTGTGGTAGTTGGAGACCAATTATCTCAGCCACAGGATATTGCTGCAAGAGTTCCTTAGGGTCAAGTCCCAGACCCAACCATCTTCAGCTGCTTCATCAATGACCTTCCATTCAACATGAAGTCAGAAGTGAGATGTTTGTTGATCATTGCAGTGTTCAGTACCATTTGAAACTCCTCAGTTACCGGAGCTGTCTGCATCCACTTGCAGCAAGATCCGCACAACATTCAAGCTTGGGCTGATGTGTGGTGCGAATGTTATTTGCCACTGAAGTGCCAGGCAATGACTATCTCCAACAAGAATGAATCTAACCATCTCCCCTTAAACATGCACTCCCTCCACTACCAGCACAGAGTCATGCAATGCAGCAACTCGCCAAGGCTCCTTCAACAGCACCTTCCAAACCCATGACCTCTACCACCTAGACAAACAAGGCCAGCAAATGCATGGGAACACCACGACATCTCCAAGTCACAAAACATCCCGACTTGGAATACCGCTGTGTCAAAATCCAGGAACTTCCTTCCTAACAGCACTGTGGGTGTAGCTATCCCCCACGGACTGCAGTGGTTCAAAGCGGCAGCTCATCACTTTCAAAAGGGCAATTAGAGATGGGCAATAAATGCTGGCCTTGTCAGTGATGTTCACATCCCATGAATGAATAAAACAAACAATTATAAGCATACTGGAGAAGTTCACATGGCACTAGTGAAATGATGTTTTAAAAGGAGAGCAATATAATGATGTAACGCACAATGTATTATTCTCAGGGCAGCTGTGTGTAATGTTACTTGTCTTTTTAATGCCACAAAGTCTTACAGTCGTACACAGACAGATCCTAATATCAGAGGATCTTTTCGGTTGGTGGAAAGTTTCTCTGACGCCAACAGGAAATTATTGACTTTGACTGGGAATTGAGGCATGTCTGTCAATTTCATTTATATAGATTTCAGTGGATCTTCCATGGCATTACGGTGGTCTATTCAATAGTTCCAGAGAGCACATGGGGAGGTTGCAGTGGAGGAAAAAAAAAAAAAGAGTCCACACTGAGAAAAGTGTTGGGAAATGTCAAATTTGATTGTATTTTTGTAGATTTATTCTGGAAACCAAATACTTTCCTTGCCCAGTGCAGGTAAACAAGGAAAAAAATGTCACCTCACACTGAATCAGAGCACAGGAGGCCATTCAGCCTACATGTCCATTAGTCCCATTTCCCTGCTCTTTCCTGATCACCCTGCCAAGTACTTATTCAATTCCTTTTTGAAAGTTACTATTGAATCAGCTTTCACCAGCCTTTCAGAACCGTCTTCCAAATCACAACTCAAAAATTCTCATCTCCTCTCTGGCACTTCTGCTAAATAAAAATGCTACTTGCATTAAGAAATCAATTGTTGCCTAGTCTTTCCTGTTATCTCAAATTTCAGAAGTTACCACTGCACCTCGTTTTGATATTTTCAACCAAAAATCACACTACTACAATAAAGGTTTCCTCATTCTTTATGCACCCTTCCTTCAAACATTAACAGTAGGCAGGATAAAGGAAATAAGGCTTACAAACAGGAAGTTCTGGTATGATCAGTGAATGGCAATAAAGACTAACCAATCAAAATTCATGGTGCATCAATAAACACCTTCTTGATTCCAAAATATGATTAAGGCAGGCAGCATTTGAAGAATTTTAGCTCAGATTACTCGGCAATGCTGGTGCATTCTGTGAATGTTGTCCAGAATGTTAGATAGAAGTCAGTCAGAAAATGTATCCAGCACTAAGTCCTCAACATGGAGGAGAAAACAAGATGGCATGCAGGAATTTAAAAATGACATGGAATCACACAATTGGTTCTGTTCTTTGCTACTGTTGGGCTGTTATCTGGCTCCTTGCTTTCAACAGAATAGAGCTTTTTGTCCCACTTTGATTGGCTCCAATTTCATATTCAGTACCAGGGAACAATCAGAAATGACTTGTACACAAGTCATGTTTAAAACATATAGACCCACTCCTTTCTCGCCCTATATCCAAATCATTGGTGTAACCAGCTGAAAAGCAGTCCCAGAGCAGAATTGGCTTTCTCTAGTTTTTAAATCCAATTTTCTCTTCCTCCCAATTTCATACCCCTTAAACTTTTCCAAGCCCATGTGGTATTTTCATTTTCTGAAAGTCAATATACACCACATCCACTGTATTTCCACCCCCACCTACCATGTGTCAACTCAAAGTTTGACGAGTACAATCTTCCTTTGAATCTGTGGTGGTTGCTAATTTAAGAAATTTAGTAAATTTCATCTTGAACAATTCCAAGCATTTCCCCAACACAGATGTTAAACTAACTAGCCAGTAATTAGTTGGCCAAGTTCCATCTCCCTTTTTGAAATTGGCATTATATTGGCCATAATTTCTAGGGCCACTGCTATTTCTTCCCCCAAGTATATTTGGATTAAGACCCAGATAGACAGACCTTTCATCTCAGGAAATCAAGGGATATGTGGAGCGGCGGGAAAGTGGAATTGAGGCGGAAGATCAACCATGATCATATTGAATGGCGCAGCAGGCTCGAGGCTGTATGGTTACTCCTGCTCCTATTTATGTTCTTATGGATGTATGCTGCCAGGTCTTGGCACTTTGTTCTCCCTCTACAGCAATACAGAATTAACTTCCTGCCCAATTGCCTCTTCCATAAAAGACTAATGAGAAATATTAAGTATTCCCACCAATTTCTGTTTATTCTCACTCTCTTTCAGGATCCCATATCACACAAACATTTTGTTTTAATTGATTTATAGATGTAATTGTTAACATTTGAGATTCTCTCTACACATTTTCACTACGCTACCTCTCAGTATTCCTATCAACCCCCAATAATGTCCACTTCACTTTTAGTTTGTTTCTCAGTTCTATCAACAGCAGCCTGAAACTTTAAGTATCTTTGTTAAAATGGTATATTTATTCTGCACCTTGTAACCTCTTTCAGCACACACCCCATCTCGGACCTACAGCCTGTGTGTCAATGTCTCTGTCACCTCACTTCAAGAAGCTTTCTAAAATCTGTCCTATTCCAACATTCTAGGTATTTGGAAAGTTTATTAAATAGTTTCTTTAACATCAGCTGTGGCTCAGGCGACAGCGCTCTAGCCTGTGTCAGATGGTTGCGGATTCAAGTGCCACTCTGGACATGCCATATTCCTCTACTGCCTCTCCTTGGCCATCCAGCACCATGAGCCTGCCCTTACAGGTGGCTCAGTTGGTAATGCTCTTGCCTCGGAGTGCCAAGGTTCTGGGTTCAAGTCCCATTCCAGGCTGGAGCACAAAAATCAAGGCTGACACTCAGGTCAGCACTGAGGGAGCACTGAACTGTCAGAGGTGCAGTCTTTCAGAGGAGACATTAAAGCGAGGCCCCACCTGCTCTCAGATGGATGTAAAAAGATCCCTTGACATTATCTCAAAGAGCACAGGAGTGTCCAGGCCAATATTTCCTCCCTCAAATTAATATCACAAAACAGATTATCTGGTCATTAGCACTTCGCTGATTGTGGGAGCTTGCTGTGTGCCAATTGGCTGCCCAGATTCCTACAACAGTGACTACGCTTCAAAAGCTCTTCATTGGCTGTAAAGCCCTTTGGGATGTCCTGTGATCGTGAAAGGCACTACAAAAATGCAAGTCTTGCTTTTTCTAACACGACCAATAGCTGGGAACAAAGCCATGTGATGGGAAAACAGTTTAAGGTCCTAAAAATGTGAGCAGCAAAATAAGCAAAAATTCATAATGAAGTATACAAACAAAATGGCATGCACAAACCAAAAGCAGCCAAGGCCAACAGCAAGAAAGTAGATAACTGTAGCAAAATAAAAAAAAAAAAGTTACATATTCTATTTAATAGGTTAACTAACCCTACAGCCTAGTTGTTTGCACATTTGTTGACTGGCTGCTCTGTGGTTAGGTGTTGTCATGATACTTTTAAGCAATGAAAGAGGCAGTGTTTGACTGGCCCCCCCGCACCCCCCCCACAAAAAAAAAGCTTTTAAAGTAATTCACAAACCAGCCCAAAGTTGATTAAAATAAACCTACACAAAAATACAATCACTATCTTAAAGAGTGCAACAATAAGTATTTTATATACTAAAAGTTCATCTGTTGCAAAGGGATGTGGTGTTTCCACAAAGATTGGCTAATCATGGATTCACAGCATCTGGAAATTACAGTTTGGCAGCATGATAGTTATTTTTAGGAACTGCTGCTGTTAAAAACAATTGAGATTCAAGTACAGCAAGAATAAAAGAAAATGTTTTAAAAATGCACTGGGTGGCATTAAATGGAGTAACCACAAACACCTAACAAAACACATGGCATGATTTGCTTTATGCTGTTGATAGAAGCAAAGAACTTGATGAAGTACAATTTTCCACAGTATGTTGCAATCTGCTTTAACAACCAGTGGCTAGCACCACTGTCCAACTTCAGCATACACTGGAGAGTTTCAAATGACACAGGGCGGCACAGTGGCGCAGTGGTTAGCACCGCAGCCTCACAGCTCCAGCGACCCGGGTTCAATTCTGGGTACTGCCTGTGTGGAGTTTGCAAGTTCTCCCTGTGTCTGCGTGGGTTTCCTCCGGGTGCTCCGGTTTCCTCCCACATGCCAAAGACTTGCAGGTTGATAGGTTAATTGGCCTTTATAAATTGCCCCTAGTATAGGTAGGTGGTAGGGAAATATAGGGACAGGTGGGGATGTGGTAGTAATGTGGAATTAGTGTAGGATTAGTATAAAATGGGTGGTTGATGGTCGGCACAGACTCAGTAGGCCAAAGGGCCTGTTTCAGTGCTGTATCTCAAAATAAATAAATAATAAAAACAAATGTAAAGGGATCTTTTTATATCCATCTGAGAGAGCAGGTGAGGCCTCGCTTTAATGTTTCAGTGCTGTATCTCTAAACTAAACAGTGCTCCATATACAGAACTTTTATGGTAGGCAAAGGTTTCGAATGTATAAGTGCAGCAGTAGTGTAGCTCACTCTTGTACTGATCAAGTAAATGGCATAGAGAACCAACCTCCCAGGCACATTTCCAATGCTACACGGGGATTCCAGCATGGAGTAGGTGCACGAACTCCAAGTTCGCAGGGCTTTAAGTACAAAGTCCAGTACAGTTATTTCAACACAAAGTGATCAGCTTCTGTCGCACTGAAGTTTCTGATAAGCGGAGAAGAACTTTCTTGCAATTACTAGAAATTTTACACAAGATACTGATTTAACAAAAAGATCATTTTTTCCCCAGTAGCTACAAAGCAAATTGCAACATCAGAACAAGGTCTTGCAAGATATGGGTTCATGGAAGGAGATGTATTCATATGGCTATTACGAAATACCAAAATTGGTTAAACAGGAACAGGGCCCTGCGATGTTCTGGGTGTGGGTGTTGAAGATATGCACAAATAAGTTGTATCTTTATTAAAAAAGGACTTTAAAGAACTGCCTAGAAGATTTGAAAATAAAATAGTGCAACAGTACAAGTTTCACCATTGCTTGTGTTGATTAGAAATACAAATGTTAATATAGTCCTTGCCAGAGTTACAAAGGAAGACACTTTCATATTACATTGGTGCTACCACACTGCGTGGGAGCTTATCAATTATAGATTAATTGCACAAAAGCTAGTTAACACATGTTTCATATTACAAAAATAAAGCGCTTTCAATATTTGTTACTGAGACACAAATGTGTAAATGAACATGTGGACTGCTCTGGTTAAAACTTCGGTAAAAATTTAGCTTCAGAAGCCAAATTCCAATTGCACTCCATAGATTGATCACCCCTGACTGAAAGTGATCAAAAAAAGGGGAACAGGCCCTGGAAGTGTTCTCGTGCTCATCTTATTTAACTGCGCATTAAGGTTTGGGATTGCTCTGAAGAGGCCAAAGTTGTACCAATATTTTAAAAGATAAAATAGGTCAAAACCAGGAACTCTCAGACACATTAGTTTGACCAGTATAAGCTAGATGGGATCATTAGAGATAAACTGCAAGACCACCTGGACAGAGAAAGGGATTATTACAGAATCTCTACATAGCTTTTTGAAAAGGTCATGCTTCATCAAAAACAGAAATTCACATATATATTCAGAATCTATCAAGGGAACACAACGTTTCAGCCAGTAAGTTAAGCGGCACAGTGGCTAGCACCGCAGCCCCACAGCTCCAGCGACCCGGGCTCAGTTCTGGGTATTGCCTGTGCGGAGTTTGCAAGTTCTCCCTGTGACTGCATGGGTTTCCGCTGGGTGCTCCGGTTTCCTCCCACAGCCAAAGACTTGCAAGTTGATAGGTAAATTGGCCATTGTAAATTGCTCCTGGTGTAGGTAGGTGGTCGGAGAATGGTGGGGATGTGGTAGAGAATATGGGATTAATGTCAGATTAGTATAAATGGGTGGTTGTTGGTCGGCACAGACTCGGTGGGCCGAAGAGCCTGTTTCAGTGCTATATCTCTAAATAAATAAAATAAATAAAGTTCTGAGGAAGGGTTTTGTATCTGAAATGTAGAATTATGTTCTCTCCAGATGCTGCCTGACGAGCTGAATGTTTGCATGATTTCCATTTGTGTTTCAGATTTTGAGCAACTGAAATATTTTGCTTTTTGTTCAATAAATTCAACCAGGTTGGTGAGATACGAGGTGTTTACTAGGGTGATAAAAAAGTAGAAGTCCCACCAAAATTGTACATCTTGACTTCCAACAGCCCTTTGACCAGGTGCCACAACTGAAACATTAACTCTTCCTCTCTCCACAGCTACTGACTGACCTGCTGAGTGTTTTCCAGCATTGTCTGTCTTTTATGACAGATTTTGAGCTAGGCAAGGAATTGGATACATCCTCATGGAAGAATGAGTCATTAATGGTAGCCACTCTCCTGAGGGAGAACTTAGCAAAGGAGTTTCTCAAGGCTCAGCGCTCGGACTGTTGTCCTTCATCTTTATCAATGATCTGGATGATGACATTACGGGAACAGTCTGCAAGTTTGCAGATGACACAAAGAAACGTGCATGTGTAAGGAACTTAGATGAGAAAAATACATATTAAAGATCTAGATGTGGAGGAGAAATTGGTCCACATCTGGTAACTGTAATTTAATAAATATAGTTATGCACATGGGTAGGAGCAACACCACGCAGGTTTGCATTATGTGGGGTTGCACGCTCAAGGTTGTTGAACTTGAGAAAAACCTGGGTGTTAGCACATGAAACTTAGACGATCCATGACCAGTAAACAAAAGGGTGTGCTAGGATTTGTAGCCAGGATGATTAAATACAAAACAATATTATTGTGTCCAGCTTTGGTCCTCTCATTTGGTGGGTGATAGAGGCTTTGAAAAGGTTCAGAGAAGGACCACTAGTTCCATAGCTGTTATTAACTATAACAGAGTGTGTGCTGGGGTTGTTTATTAAAGCTTAGAATTCATTTGATTGGTATCTTTAAAATAATGAAAGGATTAGTGTTTGTCCATGTGGATAGGACATTCAAGCCGGATAGGTTCAGATGGCCAGTGGATAGTGGTTATGAGTTACACAAACACAGAACTACATTAGACATCAGGAGCAACTACATTTCACAGACCTGTTCACCTATATAACAAGATTCCAGCACGTGCAGTCGGAGGGACGGCATTTGCGAAACAGTAAACACAATGTTAGGTTTACAGTAGTTACAAGAAAGGACAAGCAGAATACAGAAAGTGCAGAGGAGAACAGAAAAGTGAAATACGAGGAGCAAAGCAAGCATGAGAAAAGCGGGCATCAAAAGTAAACTCAAGACTTTTATAAACATTAGTACAAGGCTAATCAAAGGAAGGGTGGTGGCAATTAGGGACAAAAAGGAGTCGTCTTATGAAGGCAGAGGGCATGGCTGACATATAAATGAGTAATTTACCTCTTTTGCTGTATGACTATGATAGACATAAAACAAAAGTAATATTGTTGCAATCAATGCTCTGCACTTAACTGGATCTGACTAGACTGAACCAATCTTCACTTAAATTTTACATCAGACAGATAAGTAAAATTACATATCCTGATGTCTAGCGGTTAAGGATTGCATATTTCCGGTTAGAATACAATACACAATCAAAAAGATTTGCAGTTGGCCAAACAACTTTGTGAAGCATTAAATTAGTTTCAATTTGGACCATTTGGATGGCTGCAATTTCTCAAATTCAAAAGGATGTTTTAACAAAAGAATTTGCAACACGATACAGAAATAGCCAACAATCATTGCAGGGCTGTTGAAAAAAAACTGCAAATTATTTTAAAATTGAACTATTAAATTTAATGTACTTTTCACCCACTAGGACAACCATGAACAGCACAGCATACAATTACTGAGCACTACAAGTGATGCCAAATCTAACATTATTTAAGTTATTCAGCAAGGTAGGCAAGTACTTTTGTTTGCAAGCCATTGTCTGTATGAAGTCAACACTTAACATTCACATGTCAAGTAAACTTTATTATAAACAAGCTTCTCAAGAAGTTTGATAACTGAAAGGAAACAAGGTTTAAATTAATGTCCCATCAGTTTCCACAGATCAAGCTATGGACACTATCAGACATTGGTGCTCTGATGTAGATTTAACTACAGTACGAACAGCCTGTTTCAAACATCCACAACTACAAATTCACATACAGCAAAACAAGAAATACAATCTACTCCCCACAGAATCAGAGCCTAGAAGGAATCCATTCAGCCCACTGTGTCTGTGCTCTTTGAAAGAGCTATCCGATTAGCACCACTCCCCTGCAAATTTCTCCTTTTCAATTATATCATCCAATTCCCTTTTGAAAGTTATAAATCTGCTTTCACCAGCCATTCAGGTAATGTATTCCAGATTGTTAAAAACTCACTGAACAAGAAAAGTTCTCATTTCCCCCCCCCCCCCCAGAATTTTATTTTTTTGCCAATCACTTTAATTCTGTGTCCTCTGGTCACCGATCCTCCTGCTGGTGGAAAGTTTCTTCCCATCTACTTGATCAAAACTTTCATAAACTTGTATACTATTAAATCACCCCTTAACCTTCTCTGCTCCAAGGAGAAAAATCTGAGCTTCTCTGGTCTCACCGCATAACTGAAGTCCTTTCTCCCCGGTAGCATTCTGGCAAATTTCCTCTGCACCCTTGCCAAGGCTTTGACATCCTTCCCAAAATGTGGTACCCAGAATTCAACAATACGGAGGTCTAACCAATGACTTGTAAAGATTTACCACAACTTCCTTGCTTTGTACTGTATGTCTATTTATAAAACCAAGGATCATGTATGTTTTAAAAAACAGCCACATCAACTTATCCTGCCATCTTCAAAGATTTGTGCAAGTAAACCCCCAGGTTTCTGGTCCTGCATACCCTTAAATATTGCACCATTTAATTTCTATTGCCTTCCTATATTCTTCCTTCCAAAGTGCATTACTTCACATCTCTCTGCATAATACTGCATTAATCACGTATCTACCCATTTCACCAGTCTGGCGATGCCCTCGTGAATCTGCTACTATCCTCCTCGCTGTATACTACATTTCCAAGCTTTTCAAAAACTGTGGCTGACATTTATGTCACCTATACCCAAATCCAGAAATTCACATGCCTAAATCACTCAATGTTGTAAACATTAAATTCTCCCTACCCCACCATTCACCTGTACATTCTGATCACAGCTTGCACTCATAGCATTTTACTTCTCATTACTTCCCAATAACACAAACCCATACAAACTCACCACCGATCCTTAAATCCATTCCACCTTGCTAACTCTTGCCCTTTCAAAGTTTTCCTTCAGCAATGCTTTCAACTCTACTACTTTCCCCTTTTGGCCTATAGCTTGTCTGCATTTTCTTTTCTACATGCAAAAGGCTGAGGATTTTTTCTGTCCATGAAAAGCACTGTAGAAACATTTCACATTTGACTGCCACCAACTTAGCTGAATTGAGGCTGCCAAAGTCCAAAATACACATGGCTATTTGATCTAGCAATATTAAAATATATTTTTCTAGATTAAATTTACCATCCCATCCCTCCAACCTTCAACTGTTGGCATCTCCCAAAGATGGGAGGAAATATGCATCTTGAAACCAGTGAGTTTCTTCAGGGCCTCTTGGAGTCAGGGGTCAGACTGGTTCAGCCAACACCACAGTTTCATTCAGCCAGCATGTGCTTTGCTTAATGTTGCCGAGTCAGTTGGGTGGGGGCCGGAAAAGCAGAGAAGCTGATATCTGAGGCTGCAAAGTGCCAGAAACACAAATTGCTCCCAGATTCCAGCCTCTTTGAGAAAAGTCTCATTTTCTTCCAACTGAGCCCTCCACTTGCTGGCTTCCTCTTCTGATTACTCCTTACTAATGATGAGATTATGCTTTCTGTGGCTGTGAAGCCCTCATGGGAGGCAAAAGGAAAATGAGAGCATGACATGCAGACATCAGGAGAAAGGGAATGTAAGGCTTAGTGAGGGACACACAAAGAAAGTGACATATAGAAGAGATAGAAAGAGAGAGGAAGTGAAAAATTAGGCAAAGTTTAAGCAGAGAAAAATGAAAGTAGAGACAAAAGGAGACAACTACAGGGGAATAATTCCTTCATTTTTCTCCACAAAGGAACCAAAGACAGCAGTTAGTGCAGTGTCCAAGCTTTTTAACTTTATGAATCGTCATGATAGATCATAGGTATCACTGTCTCTAAGACAGAAAGTTGGGGGAAATCAAGCCCCACAGTATAGGCTGATAATTCAGTACAACCCAGGAGTGTTGCACTGTCACTGTCAAATCAACGCCACATCTGTATGCTCCAGGTGGACATAAAAATCCCATGGCACTATCCAAAGAGCAGAAAGCTCCCTTGGTGCCCTAGCAAACATTCCTCTCAGACAACACCACCAAAAATAGATGATCTGTTCAGTTATCTCATTGCTGCTTGTGAGAGGCCTTGCTGTGTGCAACTTGGCACACATTTGCCTACGTTACAAAAGTGACAACACTTTAATGCCTGTTGAAGACATGAACACTACATAAATAATTTCACTCCAAGTTAAATCAATTTCCTTATACCTCGAGCTGCTGATACAAAGTGATCACAACACTTTGAAACCACAGTATGTATTGCACGGAGAGCAGCGGGACTCGGGCTCGCCGAAGCACAGTTGACCGGGACCCGTGCTAAACCCAACTCCGTCTCCAACACACAAGCGACATCGGTAGATGAAGGGAGCGGGGCCCGGCCGAAACCGCTGTCACCCACCCGCCGCAAACCTCAGTGACTTTAACCGGGCTCCTGCGGTGCTGGGAGAGAAGCTGGTTGGGGCCCGCGCGATGTACTGGGTCTACTCCTGCCGCTGTCGCTGCCGCTCCTGCCGCCGCTCTTCTCTCCCTCTCCTAGGAAGCTGCCATTTTCAGACTGCCAGCAGTGCGCACGCGCCGCCGCCCTCACGAGACCGTCACCTGACCACACCGGAGGTTGCGCAATCGGCAGTGGCCGGCGGTTACGCCATTTTAAAGCGACGTCTTTGTCGTCGCCAACGGAAACGCGACGCTGGAGGGGATCACGCGGCCAAGGTTGCAGATGGTTTGCCCTGGTGTGTGTGTGTGTTTAAATATATATGTCCGTATGACGCGAAAAGTACTCCTTATAGTTTGAATTAAAATAAGAAAAAGAAAATTAATCAGAATTTTCCATACTCCTTCCAAATGCCTCCCCTCTCCCAACTGCTGATGTATTGCTCGGGGGTCCAAGTGTTCTGGAACTGATATACAACTAAAAAAAATTGAATATTCTGGTTAATTTTAAACGTTTTTGTTTCAAGACGAAGCCATTTCCAGGATATTTCGGTGATCTTCATTCATGCCTAGCAACCCTGGAAATTTTCAAGCATCTTAGCGGCCACTGCATGATCATTTTGTTACTTGCAGTAATGCTGGGAATTACACATGTCTAGCAAATGCCTCCACTATGGGCATCTGATTCGTGAGTGAAACCGAAAATGCACTTGGACAGGCTTGGGGTGGGTATAGGGTATACCCAGCATTATATTAGATTAGAGCAAATAAAGCTGTAAGTACCTAACAGCAGCATTTTGATTGTGTTTTATGTAGTGTATTTTTAGGAATTTTTGGGAAGGACAGCATTACCCCTGAAATAATCAAGAGTGCCAAGCCTGCTATACTCTCAGCACTACATGAACTGCTATGCCTGTGCTGGGACGAGGGAGCAGTACCCCAGGACATGCGCGATGCCAACATCATCACCCTCTATAAAAACAAAGGTGACCGCGGTGACTGCAACAACTACCGTGGAATCTCCCTGCTCAGCATAGTGGGGAAAGTCTTTGCTCGAGTCGCTCTGAACAGGCTCCAGAAGCTGGCCGAGCGCGTCTACCCTGAGGCACAGAGTGGCTTTCGTGCAGAGAGATCGACTATTGACATGCTGTTCTCCCTTCGTCAGATACAGGAGAAATGCCGTGAACAACAGATGCCCCTCTACATTGCTTTCATTGATCTCACCAAAGCCTTTGACCTCGTCAGCAGACGTGGTCTCTTCAGACTACTAGAAAAGATCGGATGTCCACCAAAGCTACTAAGTATCATCACCTCATTCCATGACAATATGAAAGGCACAATTCAACATGGCGGCTCCTCATCAGAGCCCTTTCCTATCCTGAGTGGTGTGAAACAGGGCTGTGTTCTCGCACCCACACTTTTTGGGATTTTCTTCTCCCTGCTGCTTTCACATGCGTTCAAATCCTCTGAAGAAGGAATTTTCCTCCACACAAGATCAGGGGGCAGGTTGTTCAACCTTGCCCGTCTAAGAGCGAAGTCCAAAGTACGGAAAGTCCTCATCAGAGAACTCCTCTTTGCTGACGATGCTGCTTTAACATCTCACACTGAAGAATGCCTGCAGAGTCTCATCGATAGGTTTGCGTCTGCCTGCAATGAATTTGGCCTAACCATCAGCCTCAAGAAAACGAACATCATGGGGCAGGATGTCAGAAATGCTCCATCCATCAATATTGGCGACCACGCTCTGGAAGTGGTTCAAGAGTTCACCTACCTAGGCTCAACTATCACCAGTAACCTGTCTCTAGATGCAGAAATCAACAAGCGCATGGGTAAGGCTTCCACTGCTATGTTCAGACTGGCCAAGAGAGTGTGGGAAAATGGCGCACTGACACGGAACACAAAAGTCCGAGTGTATCAGGCCTGTGTCCTCAGTACCTTGCTCTACGGCAGCGAGGCCTGGACAACGTATGCCAGCCAAGAGCGACGTCTCAATTCATTCCATCTTCGCTGCCTTCGGAGAATACTTGGCATCAGGTGGCAGGACTATATCTCCAACACAGAAGTCCTTGAAGCGGCTAACATCCCCAGCTTATACACACTACTGAGTCAGCGGCGCTTGAGATGGCTTGGCCATGTGAGCCGCATGGAAGATGGCAGGATCCCCAAAGACACATTGTACAGCGAGCTCGCCACTGGTATCAGACCCACCGGCCATCCATGTCTCCGTTATAAAGACGTCTGCAAACGCGACATGAAATCGTGTGACATTGATCACAAGTCGTGGGAGTCAGTTGCCAGCATTCGCCAGAGCTGGCGGGCAGCCATAAAGACAGGGCTAAATTGTGGCGAGTCGAAGAGACTTAGTAGTTGGCAGGAAAAAAGACAGAGGCGCAAGGGGAGAGCCAACTGTGCAACAGCCCCAACAAACAAATTTCTCTGCAGCACCTGTGGAAGAGCCTGTCACTCCAGAATTGGCCTTTATAGCCACTCCAGGCGCTGCTTCACAAACCACTGACCACCTCCAGGCGCGTATCCATTGTCTCTCGAGATAAGGAGGCCCAAAAGAAAGAAGAAGAATTTTTAGTATTGGGTATTGCCATTTTTATTCTATAAAGGGAGAAACTTTTGCTAAACATGGGAATGAATTTTCTTTCTACTTTAACACTCCTTTTCTCCACGAGAAGAAAATAATCCATTATTGAAAGAGAAGTTTTTTTCAATTGGGGATTCAAATCTAGACAGGATTGTAGGCACTAAATTTAGAATTGGGTATATTTCTTCCAAATGCTGCTCCTCTCCTAACTGTTTATGTATTGTTAGGGGTCCAGGAAATACAATTAAAAATGGGATATTCTGTTTAATTTTAAACATTTTAATTTCACAATTGATAGGATTTTATTAGAAATAAATGATATTTGGGTGACCCACGCTGACCCCACATCTCAGTTCATAGTGACACTCTTCCCTGCCCCAGCAGTTCACAGAGGCACTGTCCCCTCCAAACTCTCCCAAGTTCACAGTGATGTTCTTCCCCCTCTCTGCAAAGTCTTCTCCTCCAACTCCCATCCTCAGTTTAGAACAGCACTGTCCCTCCAACACTCTCACACATTTTCTTCCCTCTAACAACCTGCCCCAATTCACAATGGCACTCCCCTTCCCCCTCCAAACACCCTTGCAGTGCAAAGCAGCAGAGGGTTTTAAAGGAGAAATACACCATGAGTACGATAATTATCTTTTCATGTAGTGTTTCTCAGACAGCTGACACATTTGTATAGGAGGGACAGTGCATGAGGAGCTGGATCTCACCAGCAATTCAGTCTAAGCACTTAAAATCTGGAAAGCCCTGTCAATGGAAGTGAAAGTGCAATAACTTCCAGTACCACTTGATCTCCAAGAAACAGCAAAAGATCCCATTGCAATTGGACAGTATGCAGTTCACCATATTGTTAATGGTTCTCTCTCATCAGGTACTGTCGCTCTCTCATTCAAATCTGTCATCATCACCCCTCTCAAAAAAACACCCTTGACTCTTCCATCCTTGCAAACTACTGCCCCATCTCCAACCTTCCTTTCCTCTCCAAAGCCCTTGAACATGCTATCACCTCCCAAATCCACATGCATCTTTCCCTGAGTTCCATGTTTGACTCCCTCCAATCAGATTTCTACTCCTGCCACAGTACTGAAATGGCTCTTATCAAAGTCACAAATGACATCCTATGTGACTATGACTATGGTAAACTTTCCCCTCTCATTCTTCTCAAACTACCTACAGCCTTTGACACAGTTGACCACACCATCCTCCTCCAACACCTCTCCACTGTCATCCAGCTGGGTGGGACTGCTCCCCACCTGGTTCCATTCTTAGCTATCCAGTCACAGCCAGAGAATCACCATCAATGGCTTCTCTTCCCACTACCACACCATCACCTCTGGTGTGCCCCAAGGATCTATCCTTTGCCCCTTCCTATTTCTCATCTACATGCTGTCCCTCAGAGACATCATGCGAAAACAGAGCATCAGTTTCTACATGTACGCTGACAACACCCAGCCCTATCTCACCACCACCTCCCTCAACCCCTCCACACACTGTCTCTAAATTGTTAGACTGCTTGTCTGACATCCAGTACTGAATGAGCAGAAATTTCCTCCAGCTAAATATTGGGAAGACCAAAGCCATTATCTTCGTTCCCCACCACAAACATCATTCCCTAGCTACCGACTCATTCCCCTCTCCCCAATAACTATCTGAGGCTCAACCAGATTGTTTGCAAACTTGAGGCAGAATTTTCCCTGCAGACTTCGGGGCCCCACCATCAGGGTCAAATGGGGGTCCGAAGCCTGCACTCTGTGGGGAACAGTCACCTGGCTGATTTTCCCCAAATTAGCCAATTAATGGCCAGAGGGTGGGTCACCATCCAATTCAGGACAGCAGGCAGGCTCTTGAAGCTAGAGGACGAATAGGAGGCCCTCCAGCACTGAAGAAATGGCAGGCTGCCTTTTCAGGTAAGTAAAGAGAGGGCACCCCTAGATGAAGGTGCCCTCTCTCCAATGCTTTTAAAGTTAAAATATTAGCAGATGGGCCACCATTGTTGGGAGGAGCTCTTCCGCAGTACAGGCTGCAGCTACAGCTGAAGCCAGGCAGGCAGGGAGAGCCTCTAGGCCTGTCTGAAGTACTGGCTCCCCATTCCACCACCCCGCGCACCCCCCGGGTCTGCAGCTGTGAGGCCACTTCCAAGCAGCTACAATGTTCCCCAACACCTCAGGAGATCTAGAGGCCAACTGGAAAATTCCAGCATCTGCCAATAGGCCTTAATAGGCCTTTTAACAACCTGTGCCACAGTGCCACTTGCGGGCGGGTTGCCCTGCCAACCCCCATCCCGCCTCCAGGAAAATGGCCTGGGGGTGGGATGGAGCCGGGAACCTCTAGATTTGACTGTTCCAACAGACTGTTGGCTGGCCATCCATGTTCTACCTTTCATAAACTTGAGGTCATGCAAAACTGCAACCCATGATCTAACCCACACCAAGGGCTGAATTTTTGGGGCTCCCCAACGTCGGGAAAAGAGGATGGAGTGTCAGTTTCAAGATGCTGCTCCTGGTGCCGGCCATGATCTCCCATTTGAGGCCAATTAAAGCTGTTTGAAAGCTCATAAGAGCTCGGCAATGTTAGAAGTTGAAGTTTTTAAGGGGTGCACCGGATTACCTGCATCTTCAGAAACAGATCAACTGAAGTGAGGTGGGTAAAAAATAGGAAGCTAGTCATGGCTGCCCCAGGGCATCACCCAGCCCCTTATGAGGGTATGCAGGGCAAAACGTGACTCGGCATTTGGTAAGGGGATACCCTTGGTGCTGCACAGGTGGCAGCAAGAGTGGGCACACCACTTCATCTCACTGGTCACTGATGCCTGCTTTGCTACAGCTGCACAGCACAATCATTTAATGATAGCCCTCGCAGAAACAGAGGGTATTGGGTTTTGCTGCCATCACTGGATTCCCCCAGCTGTAGGACATCGTCGATTGTACCTGTGTGGCCACCAAGGTATCCAGTGACTGGCCAGTTAGATCCATCAACAGGAAGGGGTTCCACTCAAAGAACAAAGAACAGTACAGCACAGGAACAGGCCATTCGGCCCTCCAAGCCTGCGCCGATCTTGATGCCTGCCTAAACTAACACCTTCTGCACTTCCGGGGCCCATATCCCTCTATTCCCTTCCTATTCATATATTTGTCAAGATGTCTCTTAAACGTCGCTATCGTATCTGCTTCCACCACCTCCCATGGCAGCAAGTTCCAGGCACTCACCACCCTCTGTGTAAAAAAACTTGCCTCGCACATCCCCTCTAAACTTTGCCCCTCACACCTTAAACCTATGTCCCCTAGTAACTGACTCTTCCACCCTGGGAAAAAGCTTCTGACTATCCACTCTGTCCATGCCGCTCATAACTTTGTAAACCTCTATCATGTCGCCCCTCCACCTCCGTCGTTCCAATGAAAACAATCCGAGTTTTTCCAACCTCTCCTCATAGCTAATGCCCTCCAGACCAGGCAACATCCTGGTAAACCTCCACTGTGCACTCTCCAAAGCCTCCACGTCCTTCTGGTAGTGTGGCGACCAGAATTGCACGCAATGTTCTAAGTGTGGCCTAACTAAGGTTCTGTACAGCTGCAACATTTTATTTTATTTATTTAGAGATACCGCACTGAAACAGGCCGTTCGGCCCACCGAGTCTGTGCCGACCATCAACCCAACCACCCATTCATACTAATCCTATATTCCTACAACATCCCCACCTGTCCCTATATTCCCCTACCACCTACCTCTACTAGGGGCAATTTATAATGGCCAATTTACCTATCAACTGCAAGTCTTTTGGTGGTGGGAGGAAACCGGAGCACCCGGCGAAAACCCACGCAAACACAGGGAGAACTTGCAAACTCCACACAGACAGTACCCAGAATCGAACCCGGGTCGCTGGAGCTGTGAGGCTGCAGTGCTAACCACTGTGCCGCCCATGACTTGCCAATTTTTATACTCTGTGCCCCGACCGATGAAGGCAAGCATGCCGTATGCCTTCTTGACTACCTTATCCACCTGCGTTGCCACTTTCAGTGACCTGTGGACCTGTACGCCCAGATCTCTCTGCCTGTCAATACTCCTAAGGGTTCTGCCATTTACTGTATACTTCCCACCTGCATTAGACCTTCCAAAATGCATTACCTCACATTTGTCCGGATTAAACTCCATCTGCCATTTCTCCGCCCAAGTCTCCAACTGATCTATATCCTGCTGTATCCTCTGACAATCCTCATCATGATCCGCAACTCCACCAACCTTTGTGTCGTCCACAAACTTACTAATCAGACCAGCTACATTTTCCTCCAAATCATTTATATATACTACAAACAGCAAAGGTCCCAGCACTGATCCCTGCGGAACACCACTAGTCACATCCATCCATTCAGAAAAACACCCATCCACTGCTACCCTCTGTCTTCTGTGACTGAGTCAGTTCTGTATCCATCTTGCCAGCTCACCCCTGATCCCGTGTGACTTCACCTTTTGTACCAGTCTGCCATGTGGGACCTTGTCAAAGGCTTTACTAAAGTCCATATCGATAACATCCACTGCCCTTCCTTCATCAATCATCTTTGTCACTTCCTCAAAAAACTCAATCAAATTAGTAAGACACAACCTGCCCTTCACAAAACCATGCTGTCTCTCGCAAATAAGTTTGTTTGTTTCCAAATGGGAGTAAATCCTGTCCCGAATAATCCTCTCGAATAGTTTCCCTACCACTGATGTAAGGCTCACCGGCCTATAATTTCCTGGATTATCCTTGCCACCCTTCTTAAACAAAGGTACATCATTGGCTATTCTCCAGTCCTCTGGGACCTCACCTGTAGCCAATGAGGATGCAAAGATTTCTGTCAAGGCCTCAGAAATTTCTTCCCTTGCCTCCCTCAGTATTCTAGGGTAGTTCCCATCAGGCCCTGGGGACTTATCTACCTTAATGCTTTGCAAGACACCCAACACCAACTCCTTTTTGATAATGAGATGACAGACTATCTGCACTCCCTTCCCTAGGCTCATCATCCACCAAGTCCTTCTCTTTGGTGAATACTGATGCAAAGTACTCATTTAGCACCTCGCCCATTTCCTCTGGCTCCACGCATAGATTCCCATCTCTGTCCTTGAGTGGGCCAACCCTTTCCCTGGTTACCCTCTTGCTCTTTATATACGTATAAAAAGCCTTGGGATTTTCCTTAATCCTGTTTGCCAATGACTTTTCATGACCCCTTTTAGCCCTCCTAATTCCTTGCTTAAGTTCCTTCCTACTGTCTTTATATTCCTCAAGTGCTTCATCTGTTCCTAGCCTTCCAGCCCTTACGAATGCTTCCTTTTTCTTTTTGACTAGGCTCACAATATCCCGTGTTATCCAAGCTTCCCGAAACTTGCCAAACTTGTCTTTCTTCCTCACAGGAACATGCTAATCAGCTGACGTTTGAAAGACTCCCACACGTCAGATGTTGATTTACCCTCAAACAGCCGCCCCCAATCTAAATTCTTCAGTTCCTGCCTAATATTGTTATAATTAGCCTTCTCCCAATTTAGCACCTTCACCCGAGGACTACTCTTATCCTTATCCACAAGTACCTTAAAACTTATGGAATTATGGTCACTGCTCCCGAAATGCTCCCCCACTGAAACTTCGACCACCTGGCCGGGTTCATTCCCCAATACCAGGTCCAGAATGGCCCCATCCCTAGTTGGACTATCTACATATTGTTTCAAGAAGCCCTCCTGGATGCTCCTCACAAATTCTGCCCCATCCAAGCCCCTAGCACTAAGTGAGTCCCAGTCAATATTGGTGAAGTTAAAATCACATACCACCACAACCCTGTTACGTTTACATCTTTCCAAAATCTGTCTACATATCTGCACCTCTACCTCCCGCTGGCTGTTGGGAGGCCTGTAGTAAACCCCCAACATCGTGACTGCACCCTTCCTATTCCTGAGCTCCACCCATATTGCCTCACTGCATGACCCCTCTGAGGTGTCCTCCCACAGTACAGCTGTGATATTCTCCTTAACCAGTAATGCAACTCCCCCACCCCTTTTACATCCCCCTCTATCCCGCCTGAAGCTTCTAAAGCCTGGAACATTTAGCTGCCAATCCTGCCCTTCCCTCAACCAAGTCTCTGTAATAGCAACAACATCATATTTCCAAGTACTAATCCAAGCTCTAAGTTCATCTGCCTTACCTGTTATACTTCTCGCATTGAAACAAATGCACTTCAGACCACCAGTCCCACTGTGCTCAGCAACATCTCCCTGCCTGCTCTTCCTCTTAGTCCTACTGGCCTTATTTACTATGTCCTCCTCATTTATTTCACTAGCTGTCCTACTGCTTTGGTTCCCACCCCCCTGCCACACTAGTTTAAACCCTCCCGAGTGACGCTAGCAAATCTTGCAGCCAGGATATTAGTGCCCTTCCAGTTTAGATGCAACCCGTCCTTGTACAGGTCCCATCTGTCCCTGAAGAGAGCCCAATGGACCAGATATCTGAAACCCTCCCTTCTACACCAGCTGCTCAGCCACGTGTTTAGCTGCACTATCTTCCTATTTCTAGCCTCACTGGCACATGGCACTCCCTCAATATGCAACTGGTCTGCGATCACAACAAGTGCTTTCTCCATGTGTGCGCTTGCTTTCCTGTCAGCTGCCATGACTCCTTCATCCCTCGCCAGTCCAGGCTGCCTCAGATCTTCACCTCAAGCCCCAAAGTGCGTGGATGGACCCTAGGGGACAAGGGATATCCCTTGAAGAGATGGCTACTGACCCCCTCCACAAAAGACCCAGACAGGGGCACAGTGGAGATACAACCAATGCCACCTGCTCATTGAGCAGGCCATTGGGCCTCTGAAGATGCGATTCAGGTGCCTGGACCGGTCAGGTGGTGCCCTCCAATACCCTTCTGCAAGGGTCTTGGTCATTGTGGTGGTCTGCTGCGCTCTCCATTACATTGCCTCCAGGGAGGTGTGGACCTTGACAATGAAGCCCTGGAATTAGAGAGCTCATTAGGGGAGCAGCAGGAGGTGAGAGAGGAGCAGGAAGAGGAGACAGAGGGAAATGACGCTGAAGAGAGAGGTGCCCCTGCTGCATGACGATGGCATCTTCCTGCCAGGAAGAGGACCTCCCTTATGGCCTACATCATTAGATCCAGGTTTGCACCAATAAAGCGAGGGGCTGCCCTGTTGCCAGGCCTCTGGCTCCCCTGTGACATCTCATTTCCCTCTGGCCCTCTGGAAGGCTTTGAATAACCAGCAGCCTCAGTGACGGCGGCTGGGAGAGTCTAAGTGAGTCTCATATTTCATCTGACCCACCTCTGATCCCACTCCCACTGGCTCGAAGTGGATAGGTAACACATCTCCATATCATATAAGGGCTTTGATGCAAAAATCTTAACTTTAATCACTTCCCCCGGAGGCGGGTTTCTGACCCGAAAACAAACCCAGCTCCCGTTTCCCATCTCTGTGGCGAAACTGCAGCCCGAAATCACATTCAACCCTCACTGCTGTGCTTGCCGGCCTACATTGCCTTGATTTTAAAATTCCCATCCTAGTTTTCAAATCCCTCTATGGCTTCACCCATCCTTAAAACCTACCTAATGTAGAATGTATTGGGAGGGGCTACAGCAGAACACACCCTGGGGCAGCAGGATATCTTTGACAGCAACCTTGGGATTTCCACAATAAGCTGCGCATTTTCAGACACCAGACGTTGCGGTCAGATTTACCCTGTAACAGCTATGAGCTCTGATAGTTTCAACATTATAATAGCAAAATCTGGGCCATTATCTTTAGCTTTTGCCTGTGAAGTATGTTTCTGTTAGAGGCTGAAGATGTTAGTTTCAGTTTCATTTCCAATGAAATGAAAACTCACTCAAAACCAATTCACTTAGAGACAGTTAAAATTAGGCCCGAAGTGTTTTAGCTGATACTCAGCAGAGACCACAAACTGTTATTGCTTGCTCAGCTACTATAGATCTTTCAGCAGTGAGATGTCAATGGAAATGTTTTAACTATCAAGTTGAGAAGCTATAGCTTCAGATAGTGACTCCTCTGAGGACGGCTGTGTAACTTTCCTGCAGAGGGCTCTGCAACTGTCTCCAGTTTAATTACTTGATTGACAGTTCAGTCAAGGGGAAGGTTTGGAGGAGTGATTCTTGTTAAAACTAAAGTTATTGCAGCCAATTGAATGAGGTGGTGCAAAAACATGCAGATTCTCACCGCCAGAATGGAAGTAAGGTTTAAAAGGTGAGTGGTTAAAATAGATATTTCAGAATTTGCCAAGGCCTGATCAGCCATTAACCCTTCAAGCTCGAAACCTGTGACATGGCGAATCATATTATTAAGTGTAATCTTAAGTATATTTGTAATGGTTATGAATAATGGTTATCATTGAATGCTTAATTCTGATGAAAGCCAATAAATAGCTTTGAATCTTATTATCTTGAGGAATTACACTTAGTCAAAATTGAAAGTCAGAAATGCTCAGAATGTAATTGTATTAAGATCTTTGTGCAAGTATTATTTTAAGTAACATTGATGGTGGCAGGATTTGGTAAATCACTGTTATATGCATAAAGACATTGAAGAAAACATGTCTGTGAGATCTGAGATCTAATCTAATAGTTACTAGACATTGTGCGAGTCTGCTGGCTGATGCTGTCTGGGTTCACCTTTCTTTCCATGGCAGAGAAGTTAATTCCTTCTGCAGGCAGCTGACTTTAATTTTTCTAGTATCAGATTAACTTATTTAAATTGTCACTGGGCAACAGCTTATGCATTGCTGAATGTGATTATTATAATCTAACTTTCATAATTTGAATGGATGTCGATCTACAATGATAGAAGGAAATCAGGAATCAACATATGCATGTTATGCAATTAACCCATTGTGGCTTTCTTGAGAGCCACAATGGATTTTCTGTTTTTCTTAAACAGATCAGTTGGTTTTTGGGACCATGCCAGTATTAATGGTGCAGGATTACTGTGAGTTCTTTGATCTGAAAGTAGCTCCACAGAATTACAGAGCACCCTTGTGGAAATGTGTTGGTGCAAGGAGAAGATCCAATGGTATAAAGAAGTTAAGATCTTATCTACAAACATCAGCAACCATCAAATGTCGCAGTGTGGTGACAGATTGCACTAAGGCTTTGGTTCTCAAAGGCTTGGCTTTAACCCATTCATGGTCATTTATTATCTTCCACGACAGAATGCTGAAGGAGGGGAGATGTGGGAGTTACGTCCAAGACTAATTGCAAGCACTTCTGTCTCTGCTGTAAAACCACTAAGCCTGGACATCATTTGTTTCTGAAATTGAAGAGGTATTGACACGAGATGCTGTCTGAGCACCCGAGAAGGGAAAATTTACCTGGAGAGTTTAATGGGATAATCAAATTTTTTTTTATTACAATCAAGGTGGTTCCTGCCCATTGCTGTGAATCAAGGAAGCAAGTTTATTTTTTGGAAATAAAGTTAAATGTTGACAAGTCCTGTCATTCCTACATTAAAAATTTGGACTCAGGAATTGGAAGTAGAATTTCAAAATCTGCAAATGACACAATGGGGGTGGGGGGGGGGCGTTATAAATACTGAAGAAGACTGCAATAAAATAGAAAAAAAATAAACTTGCAAAATGTGTGTTTAATTGGAAAATTAATTTCAAAATAGATATTTAAAATGTTACATTTTGGTAGGGAAAATATGGAAGCCACATACTGCTTAGATAATAAGAGTCTAAATGGGTATAAATACACAAATCACTAACAGTAGCGATGTAGGTTAATAAATCCATTTTTAAAAAGCAAACCAAGCACTAGGTTTCATTTCTAGAGAGATAGAATTGAAAAGCAGAGAATTTATGTTAAACTTGTATAGAACCTTGGATAAACTACACTTAGGGTACTGTGCACAGTTTTGGTTTCCATTTTATAAAAAGGATATAGAATCGCACATAAAAGATTAATTCTGCAGTAATTGCAAAAGTACACCGTCAAGCCTGGAACATAGCCTCATTTACCGTATGTGGGAAGATATCAGAAATGTAGCAGATAGGAAAATATAAGGAACTAACAACATGAATAGGTACAGCAGCAATATGGAAGGCAATAAGAAAGGAAAACCACAATTGATAGCCATGATTTTTCATTAATAATTAGAATGAAAAAAAATGGGTAGCTTTACACAGGTGCACTGGAAGGATTTACCTAATTATGCAGTGACGTGATAGACTAGTGTACTCATGTATTTAACCAGATGTCAGCAGGATGTGTTGATGCATTAAAGTAACATTAGGGAATATGATTAACCCTATAAAGGTCTGACGTACTCTCGGGGCTTCAACCCCATCTTGCTGAAGCTAGCCTGAGCCGACATTCTGATAAGTCCTTTGCATGTGAAGCTATTGGTGTTTGTCTCATGGATATTACGTGTAAAGGATTGTGTTATGTGCTTGAATTGATAAAGAGTATTAGCTAGATGTCTTGGTGTTTGCATGTCCTCTAACTTGTATTAGAGGTGAAGGATGTATGATAATATCCTATAATTCCACAACATAAGGGCGAAGTATATATGACAGTATCCTATAGAAATGTAACATTAATGGCGACCATTTCATTGTCCGATTTGGAGACTGGTGTGTGCCATCTCTAAGTTAGGCAGAGCCATCACATAGCAGATTCAGGAAATGTGGAGGATCCGGGTGAAGATATGGATGTGTACTCAATGTGATATGGTGGGACAACTTTGCATAGTGTTCCTAACCATCCTTGAATCACTGGGAGTTTCTCTCAGGAGATTCTATCCCTTGCCCTGCCTTGAGCAATCCAGAACATCAGCAATTTAAATTTCCTGCTGCAGTGAGCCCATATGGACAGCAGACACTTGTGTCAATTCGTAACTGCTAGGAAGTCAGGAGCCAGAGCATTAATTTTAAACAGAATTATTTCTCACCTTTTCCATGGTGCTCATCACTGGATACTGCTTAGTGCCAGCATCTGAAGAGAGCCACAGCCAGCCTGGAGGGAGCAGAGGAGTTTCTGATATGGGAGGGAAGCAATGGAGACTGGGGGCTCGGGAATAAGGGTTTGGGAGAGAGGGGGAATGGGAGCTTGGTAGGAGGGGAGACAAGGGAATGGGGCCTTGGGAGATAGCGGGAGACTGGGGAATGTAGGCTCAGAGGAATAGAGGGAGGGGAATGGAGGCTAGGGAGGAATAGAAGGAGACTGGGGAATGGAGGCTCGGGAGGATAGAGGGAGACTGGGAATGGAGGCTTGGGGGGATAGAGGGAGATGGGGAGGGGAGACTAGGGAAAGGGGGCTTAAAAGAAAGGGAAACTAGGGAATTTTTTATTTTATCTATTTGTGGGATCTGGGCATCACTGGCAAGGCCCATCCCTAATTGCCCTTGAGAAGATGGTAGTGAGCCCTCTTCTTAAACCACTGCGGTCCATGTGGGGTAGGTACACCCACAGTGCTGTTAGGAAGGGGGCTACAGGATTTTATCTCAGTGACAGTGAAGGAACGGCGATATAGTTCCAAATCAGGATGGCGTGTGACTTGGAGGGGAACTTGCAGGTGGTGGTGTTCCCGTGCATCTGCTGCCCTTATCCTTCTAGGTGGAAGAGGTTGTGGGTTTGGAAGGTGCTATCGAAGGAGCCTTAATGAGTTTCTGCAGTGCATCTTGTAGATGGTACACACTGCTGCCGCTGTGCGCTGGTGATGGAGGCAGTGAATGTTTAAGGTGGTGGATGTGTGCCGATCAAGTGGGCCGTTTTGTCCTGGATGGTATCGAGCTTCTTGAGTGTTGTTGGAATGGGGATAAGGGGAGGAGAGACTGGGAAATAGGGCTCAGGGGGATAGAGGGAGTCTGGGGGGAGGGGAGTCTGGGGAATGGGGGAGACTGGGAAAAGGGATGGGATCAATGCTGTTGATCCCAGCATTTCTGGCAGAGCCTGGAGTAGCCAGTAAAGGGTAAGTAAAACCTGCAGTCCTTACTGTGAGTAAATAGTGAAAGATTATTTCTATTGGTAGGTGAATGGGAAACTAGGGAACAGAAACAAATAATTCTTACCAGAAGGACGAAGGTTTTTGAACTGAGGGCTTCACCACATGTGGCTATTAAGGTAGAGATAAAACCTTAATTTCAAGGGGCATGGGATATCACATGATCAGGCACCACACTGTCGGATGTCATCTGATCAGAATTTCACACAATGTAATCTCCACGAATGCCTCCATGCAGAGTTGGCAATCCGATCTTTGCAGCTAAGATTCTATTTAAATCTAATAATTGTCTCAGAAAGGTATGCAAAAGTTTGAAGGAAGTAAATAAAGAGCAAAGAGTGAACAGCTTGGAAGATGTGCAGAAAGGTGAGAGAGAGAGAGAGGTGAAACGTTTGAAGTGTACATGTTACGATCCCCTTAGGGACTGTTAACTTTTAAAAAGAGAAAGTCAAATTTCCAGCTATTATTGAAAGAATAACGCCACACGATTTCATGTTTTAAACAAAAAATCTTTACTGTGCAAGAGTTAAACAAAGCAAAACACTACTAACGTAACACTACAACTTGAAACATCTATATTTTAAACTTAAAATCTTAACAGAACATGAAGTTGTATACTTTAAACTCTAAATCTCAACAGAACACTCCTGTTTGATTGTTACTTCCACCTCAAGACTCCCCTATACATTACAGGATCTCGGCAGTTTGTTCACTTCCCCTAGGATCAATCCAAAGTATACAACATCTCTTAGAAATTCACTTTGATTTCTTTAATTCCTTAGCTATCTTCTGAGGTATCAGATCTCCCAGATCTGGACTTCCCAGCTTGAGCACAGGCCTTACTCAAAACAGAAACACCCCTGGTTCCTGATGGCCTCTTTGCTCCTGAGTCCAACTGACTTCCAAAGGCCAACAGATTGACTGTGTCAGCAAACACAAAGATCAAAACACTAACAGACACCCCCTGCATCATCTACATAGCCATGTCGTACACGTGGGATGTCCAAGATAGCAACTTAAACTAATTATTTCCAACTCCAAATCTCTTTGTTCTGGAGAATCATATGAATAATTTAAACCACTGATAGAGATATCTGCAGACACACCATCTCCATCAGAAAGTTCAGAGAGGTTCAGATTGTGTCTTCACACTTCCTATTATGACCTTACTAAATAAACATGGCTACTCTTTGATTTGTAACCACCCTAGGTTTGTTTGACAGCTTCTCAAACCAGGTGTTTTCATTTGTCCTGCATTAAGAAAAAATCAATTCCCAAATTAAAAGTTACGTTTAGAAAACCATGAACCAGGTGATTGTAACAGGGTTAGAGCAAGTGGGATGGCATGCCCTGAAATCTTGCTTCAGAAAAGCCAAAAGATTGAGAGATTACAGGACACTGTAGCTGAGCTGTAGATGAACTATGATAGTGTCATCAAGTCATTTACAGGAGGCCATTTGGCCCAATGAGTCTATGACAGCTCTCCCTGGAGCAATCCAGTCAGTCCCATTCCCCCACTCTATCCCTTAAGTCGTGCAAGTTTATTTCTTTCAAGGGCCCATCCAATTTCCTTTTGAAATCATTGATAGTCCCTGCTTCTACCACCCTCTTAGGCAGCGAATTCCAGGACGATGTGCAGTTGCAGAGTGATGAACTAATATAGAGTTTTAGACAGACAGTACAGACCCTGCAAGAGTAGGGATCATCAGGAAATCCTGTTGCAGTTGCACTGTTCGAGAATGTGTCTGTTCCACCCAAAAATGGTACTCCACCCTCTTCCATAAACCTTCACCCATCAGCTGTACCTCAACCTCCCAGTAACCACTGTCACCTGCTTCTGTAGCCATCCCTGACCCACTCAATCTTCTGCTGCCTACTACCACCCCAGGGGTTTTGAACCAGTGGTCCACGGCACCCCTGCCCCCACCCCAAGAAGATTTCAAGGGATCCGCCACCGCTGCTTCTCCGAGCACCATCAATCGAGCTCCGAGGTCAGTTCAGTTCTTACCAGCTGCTGATTGGTAAGGCATTACAGTCAGCAACATCTCATTCATGTGACCTGCCTGATTTTTCTCATGAGCCAGCAATTCATTACAAAGTTGATCATTAAAACTAAACTCCTCACAATATTTTTCATACATTTTTACACTATTCAGATTCAATAATAAAATATTTTATGATAGGGTGACCATATTTTCTAATCCGAATCCAAGGAGATACAGGGTGGGAGCACAGCATCTATATACACATACAAGTTTCATGAACCGGGGACAATGTTTCCCAGGGACACAGTTCCTCATCCGGGGAGTGTCCCAGGAAAACAGGAACATATTTTCACCGTATTTTATGACTGTGATGTTTGATTTATTACTGTACTGTCTCAACGTTGCTGCCCCCACCACATGCTTCTGGATGTTATAAGCCGACCACTCTGTTTGAATTTTCAGCATGTAGGGGATGTAGATTTCGCTAGGGGGCCCCAGGTATTCAAACCATGAAGCAGCAAATCTAGTGCCTGTAGCCAGATGAAACATTCAGATGGGGATAGTTTAAGCCCCCAGACAGAGACAGCAGGAATCCCCAAAGTGAGGAAAGCAGGTGACAGGAAAAGCCTGCAGAATCAATCCCTCTCGAGAGAGAAACCTGGCAAAAGCAGGACCCAAAAACAGTCAGAAAAGCAAAGGTAGCTATGGGCGCGCAAAAATGGACCCTGTTAATTCTGTCCGTAGTACATGCTTGTGACTGAAGTTGCCATAAGCGGACAGAAATATGTTGGGGGAAGTAGCATGAGCAGCCGCAGAATCAGTCTCCAAGAGAAAAATACCGCAACATAGAAAGAGGGCAAACTTGAATCAAGAGAAGGAAAATGGCGAGTAGTTGTTCCAAACCTGCTGTTATGCTGGAGGAAGGTTAGGATTGACATGTGAGTGTGCTTAACAAAAACACCTTCACGTCTTGACAGAATTGTTGCACAGTGGCGCAGTGGTTAGCACCGCAGCCTCACAGCTCCAGCGATCCGGGTTCAATTCTGGGTACTGCCTGTGTGGAGTTTGCAAGTTCTCCCTGTGTCTGCGTGGGTTTCCTCCAGGTGCTCCGGTTTCCTCCCACATGCCAAAGACTTGCAGGTTGATAGGTAAGTTGGCCATTATAAATTGCCCCTAGTATAGGTAGGTGGTAGGGAAATATAGGGACAGGTGGGGATGTGGTAGGAATATGGGATTAGTATAGGATTAGTATAAAATGGGTGGTTGATGGTCGGCACAGACTCGGTGGGCCGAAGGGCCTGTTTCAGTGCTGTATCTCTAAAACTAAAACAACGTGAGCAACAAGTTTCACATTAAATACATAAAACAGAATAAATATATGTTAAACTAATTTTTATACAGAAAAAAATGTATTGTGTAATAGGGGTTTTATAACATGGGAAGGGGTCCTCAGTAGCAAAAAGGTTGAGAATCCCTGTCAAACCCACTACCAGCCATAAACTGTCCCTCAGCGGCCCCTTTAGTACCAGTGGAACCTATACTCATCTCAATTGCCACTCAGCAGCGGGAGCAGTACCAGTAGTGCAGCCTCCACTGTCCACAGGAAGAACTACAGTTGAAATTTGCTCACTGCATCCTGAAGGAAATGGGTCCTGTTTTAAATATATAGACCAGGTCCAATGATGTTTGAGGCCTGAGAACCGATGGAAGGGGGGACAATGACAACTCCTGCTTGGAGCCAGATATTGGTCCAGAAGAGGCCAAGAAGGTTAGATTTAAATTTACTTTTCAGGTTTCCTTGTGGACTAGGAGGGGGCAGGAACGCTCTTCCAGGCCTCACAAGGAAACCTTGGGCGTTCTTTGCATTGGGCTACCCCCTCAACCCAATCGCATCCAGGTTCCCTCTTCCCCCATGATCGCGACAAGACCCCCTCCCCTCCCTAATTGCAGACAGACCACCACCCCACCCACCTGCCACCCCCGATTGCAGCAAGATGCCCCCTCGATCACAGGCAGGGAAGCAAACCAGGACTTTTCTTTGTCAACCAAGCAATTTAAAAATCAAACAAATTGTACATATATAAGTTTTACTTCATAGAGAAACTTTTTCTCTTTCTCTTTCATCTGATTGTTAAAGAAAGGAAATAGCCATTTTGATTAAATGATAAAAACTTCTCACGGCATCCCCTTGTTTTCAGCTAATTGAAACAATTGATGTTACAACAAATTAAAAGATTTTTCCACCCTGCACTACTTTGCTGTTTCCAACTAATTATTGTTAAACCAGCCCTGAAGCAGTGAAGACCAACAAATGAATTATTGACTAAGACAGATAATCAGAGGAAAACTTCATGTAGCTATCATATATACTAGAGATTTCTCCTTATACAATGTAATATTCTCCCAATTCACCAGATTCACCTTGAATCAATGTTAGTTTTTTCACACAACAAAACAATACTGCGAATGTTGGAAATTTGAATTAAAAATTGAAAATGCCGGAAATACTCAGCAGGTCCGGCAGC
This sequence comes from Heterodontus francisci, assembly GCF_036365525.1. NCBI lineage: Eukaryota > Metazoa > Chordata > Chondrichthyes > Heterodontiformes > Heterodontidae > Heterodontus > Heterodontus francisci. The sequence goes on along the minus strand of NC_090372.1, from coordinate 15,617,081 downwards.
ATCTGTGGAGAGAGAAACAGAGTTAACGTTTCAGGTTGATGACCTTTCATCAGAACTGAGAACCAAAGGACACCGATTAATGGTGATTGGCAAAAGAAGGAACAGCAACACGCGGAAAATTTTTTTCATGCTGCGAGTGGTTATGCAGTGCCTGAGAGTGTGATGGAGGCAGATTCAATTGAGGCCTTCAAAAGAGAATTGGATAAATTATCTGAAGAGAAAACATTTGCAGGGAAAAACAGGGGAGTGGGACTAGGTGCGTTGCTCTTGCAGACAGATGGCGTAGACACAATGAGCAGAATGGCCTTCTGTGCTGTAACCAGTGTAACCATTCTATGATTTGATGATTCTATGTGATAGAAGTTTGCTGTGTGCAATCACTTGGGATGAATTTTCCCAGGTGGGTCACAATCCCGACGTTGGCATGAATTCTGGGTTGGGAACCCGGAAGTGACCGTGGCGGGATGACAGACGTAATCTTCCTGAGGCGGCCAATTAAGAAATTGCCCCCAGAAGCCTCTTCCAAGTCGCGATGGCGGCCAGGTCCCAGCATTGGGAGGTCCAATCAGCACAACCCATGGGTAGGGTCACCGGCTGAGTGGGCAATGCCTGGCCATCAGCAGGAGCGGTAGTGTTGCCACGGAGACACCTTCAGTGGGAGGGAAGCAGCTGCCATTGCAGCAGGGCAAAATTAGCGGAGATGACAGTCTCCACGAAGTGGCTGCAAGGGCTCTAGCTGCCTGGGGAGGTATCCCTTTATGAATGACAGACAGCAAATAAATTTAAACCCTCGAAGTCATAGCTTGGACTTCTTGCTGCGAAGCTGCCTCCGATCTATTTTCCGGCTCCTGACACAGCAAGGGGGGCCCCTGCGCCATTGGGAAAATCTCATGTGACCTGGAAAATTGAAGGTAAGTGGCTCTTTACGATCCTTAATTGGATTCCAGCCACTGTTGGGTGTGTTGTCAACAAACCCACATGCCCACCTCTGGGAAAAGCACTCGGAGGTGGGAGTTCGCTGGGTAGTCCACCCAATGCACATCTTTCCAAATTTCCTTGTGCCCTGTCTCCGAAGATGCCTCCATGGGCTACATAAAATTCAGCCCACTCTTAGAAGTCTAAACTTGTCTAAAATTCATTTGTTGGCCTTAACTGCTTCAAAGTTTGATAAAGTACCACATGTTAGGCTTGTTAGCAGAATTGAAGCCCATGGGATAAAAGGGGCAGTTGCAGCATGGATACAAAAGTGGCTAAGGGACAGAAAACAGAGAGTGGCTGTTTTTCAGACTGGAGGGAGGTTATACAGTGGTCCTCCCCAGGGTTCAGTGCAGGGGCCACTGCTGTTTTCAATATACTTTAGTGACTTGGACTTGGGGATAAAGGGCACAATTTTGAAATTTGCAGATGACAAAACTTGGAGGAAGCGAATAGAGTTCAAGAGGACTTAGGCTGGTGATATGGGCAGATTAAATTCAATGTTGGTAGGAAGAATGAGGAGAGACAATACAAGCTAAATGGTACAAATTTTAAAGGGGGTGCAAAAACAGAGAGACCTGGGGTGTTTGTGCACAAATCTTTGTAGTGGTAGAAGAGGTATCAAAGCAGTTAATAAAGCATATGGGATCCAGGGTTTTATAAATAGAGGAATAGAATACAAAAGCTGGGAAATTATGCTAAGCCTATATAAACACTAGTTTGGTTCCAATTGGAATATTGTCAAATTTAAAATTAACAATTGATCTAGCATCAATTGCCATTTGTGAAAAGGAGTTCCAAACATCTACCGCACTTTGTGTGTAGTTTTTCCTAATTTCACTTCACTTCACAGGCTCTAAGTTCTAGACTATTCCCCCGAGGCCGAGACTCCCAAACAAGGAGAAATAATTGCTCTTTATCTACCTTATCTGTTCCCCTTAATATCTTGGAAACTTTTGATCAAATCATCCTTTCACCTTCTAAATTCCAGGGAGTAATTACGTAATCACTCCTCCTAATTTAACCCTTGGTGTCCAGGTATCATTCTGGTAAATCTACGCTGCACTCCCTCGAAGGGCCAATATATCCTTCCTCAGGTGTGGTGCCCAGAACTGAATACAGTACTGCAGGTGTGATCGCACCAGCACTTTGTATAGCTGTGGCATAACTTGTACTCCCTTGTATTCTAGTCCTCTAAATATAAAGGCCGGCATTCCATTCCACTTTAATGCAAAAGCAAAATGCTGCTACTGCTACTTCTGATGAAAGCTCGCAGACCTGAAATTTTAACTGCTTCTCTCTCCACAGATGATTCCTGACCTGCTGAGTGTTTCCAGCATTTTCTGTTTTTATTCAATTAAACCCATGACATTTTAATGAACTATATATCTAGATCCCCAAGTCTCTTTGAACGTCTACTGTTTCTAGCTTTTCACCACTTAGAAAGTATTCTGTCTTATCCTTTTTAATTCCAAAGTGGATGACCTCACATTTGTCTACATTGAAATCTATCAATATCTCTTTGTAGTTTTATGCTTCCGTCTACACTGCTTACAGTGCCATGTATCTTTGCATTATCGGTAAAATTGCATTGGTGGTTTACTATTCCATCAACTAAGTCTAATTTAATAAATATGGTGAATAGTTGGGGCCCCAACGCAGATCCTTGCAGGAGACTGCTAGTCACATCCTCCCAATTAGAGTACCTGCCCATTATCCCTACTCTCTGTCTCTTCCCGCTCAGCCAATTTCCTAACCAGGTCAATAATTTACCTTCAATTCTGAGCTTCAACTTTAGCTAACACGCTCTTGTGAGTGGCTTTATCAAATGCCTTCTGGAAGTCCATATAAATAACATCCACAGACATTCCCCTGTCCACTACTTTAGTCATCTCTTCAAAAGGTTCAATCAGATTTATCATGCATGACCTACCCTTCACAAGTCCATAATACAGATCGGAGATCCCACTGGTTTTCACTCTGCTCTAACAATGACCTGGTGCCAGATTAATCTTGGCACCCCAACCTTGAGTGGAAAAGAGATGGACACTGCAGGAATTCTTGTCATCATCACTCTATTTGACTGGGTAGAAGTTCTACCGATTGCAGGCCTCATTGGAAATGATTACTCTTCTGACTAGAGGCTTGGCAGGTTTCAGATCCCTGTTTGTTCCCCTGCTGAGCCTCTTCTGTCCAGTTTACCCCCACCCAACCCCAAAGTGTGTCTCAGGCCCCAATAACCTCCTTTACCTGATGTCAATATAATGGGATGATTGCAACACAGAACCAAATAACAGTTTTATTTCATTTCAACCTTGTCGCTAGACCTCAAATGACTTTGATGCCAGCCAATCAGTATTTGAAACCTTTTAAAGTGAGTGTGCACTTTCTACTGAGATAGTGCAAGAAAGGAAAATCGGTCGCTCTACAGCCTCATCGCACACTTTAATCCATACCGATAACATCTGCTTTTACTGGAACTGTGAACTTGAAGGAGCAACAGCGGCTTTAAGGCCATTTCCTGAACTGACAGACCTTTCCAAGAATTTCAGACATCTGCAAAATGACAGACTAAAATCATTACTTTTTAAAATGCGCATTACATTTCTGGTTTTAAAGGAAGCAAAAAAAAATCAGAAAATGGTGGGGTACACAGCAGGCAAAAAAAAAGGCTCGACATTAGGTGAAACGAGCAGCTAAAGCAGTAGAAGCAGAAACTATTATTTTATTTTTTGTGGTATGGGCGGCGCTCAAAGTCTCTTGTGCAATTTACAGGAGCCGAGGTCCGCTAGACAGCGGTGACGCTGTAACACGGAAGGGAGCAGAGTTGGAAAGGACTTCGGATATATTACAGCAGATCACCCTAGGACATGCAGCCTAGGCAGGTAAGGGGAAAGTAGAGGGTGAAGGGGGATCAAGGCAACAGTCTCAGTGCCCCGTTGTGATCTGAATGAGGGGCAACAAAGAGGTGGACAGATGATGGCTCGAAGCTGTGGATCAGTGGCTTTCTCCCAATGGGGTGGGTTATTGTTCTAAAAATATTTGTGATTCCTTTTGGAATCCCCCCTGCTGTTGTGCTGCTCTCCTGTTCTGCCCAACACTTGGGATTTCAGACTCTGATTTCCTTTCCGGTAAATGTAATGGCGACCCAACAGAAGAGAAACCACTTTAGCTGCTTCTGCTTTCCAAGTAATGGAATTGGGGATCGTGACCCACATACACTCCCACTCTTGGCCCCGTAACTCAAGGCTCCGGCTCGCTAGCAACAGGCCGGAGCTAAGCAATTTTGACAGCAGTTTTCCAACTGTCTTAAGTTTATTTCATCTCGGAGTGTCAGACCTGTAGGAGATAATATGTGAGACATGTTGAGTTACCAATAGTGGGAGCAGTTTGTTTCCCCTTCGAATTGAGCCACCTCAACAGGGCACCAGGAAGTGACTCCCTGAAGCTTTACTTCCTCTTAGCTATTCTTAGGTCAATGTGTTTGTTGCCTCTGAAGTTTCCTGAGAGTCATGATATGTGGTGTGGACCATTTATCCGTTTAGTATCTTGTTCAATATCTTCACGGTAAAATCATTAGTTTTGGGTGTCTGCTTTGACGTGGAGGCACAAGTCGATAAGTTCAAGATCCATTCCAGTGAGCATATTGTCCAGGCCAGGAGTCTGCAACCTTTTTTTTTTACCTGAGGAGTCTTTTTTTTAATTGCAATTTTTAAAAAAATTGCCCATTGGAAACCACAAGACGAAAATTTTGCAATTGTAGACCAAATACTGGGCAAATTGCCAAATGTCTCTGGTTAAAATGCATAAATGTGTGTGTAGGGCAGCACAGTGGCGCAGTGGTTAGCACTGCAGCCTCACAGCTCCAGCGACCCGGGTTCAGTTCTGGGTACTGCCTGTGCAAGTTTGCAAGTTCTCCCTGTGACCGCGTGGGGTTCCGCCAGCTGCTCTGGTTTCCTCCCACAGCCAAAGACTTGCAGGTTGATAGGTAAATTGGCCATTGTAAATTGCTGCTAGTGTAGGTAGGTGGTAGGAGAATTGAAGGAAGCGAATATGGGATCAATGTAGGATTAGTATAAATGGGTGGTTGTTGGTTGGCACAGACTCAGTGGGCCGAACAGCGGTGCTAACCACTGCGCCACTGTGTCGTTTAGGTGCAGCATGTAGATGAGGAATAGGAGGGGACAAAGGATAGATCCTTGGGGGACACCAGAGGTAACAGTACGGGAGCAGAAGAAAAGCCATTGCAAGTGATTGAAACCAGGTGAGAGCAGTACAACCCAGCTGGACAACAGTGGGAGGCGCTCGAGGAGGCAAAGGCCGCAGACAGGTCAAGAAGGATGAGGAAAGTTTACCTTTGTAACAGTCACATAGGATGTCATTGTGACTTTGATAAGAGCTGTTTCGGGATTGTGGCAGGGGTGGAAATCTGACTTGGAGGGATTCAAAAATGGAATTTGAAAGATAGATCAGAGTATTTGCTAAATGGTTAGAAGCTAGGAACTGTGGATGAGCAGAGAAATTTAGGGATCCAAGTACAGAATCATTAAAAGCCAATGATACTGGGGCTAAAAAGTTTACATTATGAAGACAGGCTGCAGAGGCTCGGCTTGTATTTTCTTGAGTGCAGAAAATGGTACAGGATCATCTAATCGAGGTGTTTAAAACAATTAAAGGAACTGATAAGGTAGATAGGGAGAAACTATTTCCTCTTGCGGGGGAGTCCAGAACAAGGTGCACAACCTTAAAATTTGAGCTGGGCTTTTCAGGGGGTGATGTCAGGAGTCACTTGTTTACACAAAGGGTAGTGGAAATCTGGAACTCCCTTCCCCAAAAAGCTGTTGAGGCTGAGTCAATTGAAAACTTCAAAACTGAGATGGATAATGTTTTGTTAGGCAAGGGTATTAGAGGATATGGAGAAAAGGTGGGTAAATGGAGTTGAGGTACAGATCAGCCATGATCGAATTGAATGCAGAACAGGCTCAAGAGGCTGAATGGTCCTTTGTTGTTGTGACATTTGCCAGTTTCAGGCCCATTCCCCATCACATCCAGATCTATTTGAATTTAAATAAGATGGTTATTTTAAATTTTAG